>NC_142762.1:25162184-25312903 GCF_054948205.1 Urtica dioica subsp. dioica
TATGGAGACTCTCTCATAGCCGTCTCTGACATGGATGATCCTGTTTCCTATAGCCAAGCGATGGCTTGTTCTGAATCATACCTTTGGCTTGACGCCATGAAAGTTGAGATGCACTCAATGTACGTCAACAAAGTCTGGAAACTTGTAGACCTTCCTGAAGGGATTAAACCCGTAGGGTGTAAGTGGATATACAAGAAGAAAAAGGGGTCCTGATGGGAACGTCGAGACGTTCAAAGCACGACTTATGGCGAAGGGTTATACCCAACAAGAAGGGATTGACTATGAAGAAACCTTCTCGCCAGTCGCGATGCTTAAATCCATCCGCATACTCCTATCCATAGCTGCAACTCTCGACTATGAGATCTGGCAAATGGATGTCAAGACAGCCTTCCTGAATGGCAATCTTGACGAGCGCATTTACATGGCTCAACCAGACGGTTTCGTGGAAGAAGGTCAAGAGACCAAGGTTTGTGAGTTGCTTAAGTCCATTTATGGATTAAAGAAAGCATCTAGGTCATGGAATATTAGATTCGATGAAACTGTGAAGAGCTTCGGCTTTGAACAGTCAATAGATGAGCCTTGTGTTTACAAGTTAATACACAAAGGCAAAGTTGTGTTTCTGGTACTATATGTCGATGATATATTATTCATTGGTAATGACATGGGTAAGTTATCTGAGGTTAAGGTCTGGCAGGCAAAGCAATTCGATATGAAGGATCTAGGAGAAGCCGCGTACATTCTGGGGATCCAAATCTTTCGAGATAGGAAAAACCGGACACTGTCGCTCTCTCAAGCATCTTATATTGATAAGGTAATGGATCGCTTCTCGATGCAAGACTCCAAGAAGTGCCAAACACCCTTTAGGCATGGAGTTTCACTCTCTAAGGACCAGTCTCCCAAGACTGCACAAGAGATTGAAGATCTGAGGAAGATTCCTTACGCCTTTGCCATAGGAAGCCTCATGTATGCTATGCTTTGCACTAGACCTGAAATCTGTTTCGCCGTTGGCGTAGTTAGTCGTTTCCAATCCAACCCTGGACCCGAGCACTGGATTGCTGTTAAGCATGTTCTTAAGTATCTTCGAAGAACTAGGAACTTGATACTTACATACTCAGGTATTGACCTGACTATGACGGGATATACCTGTTGGAATCGATCTAGGGTTTAGGAAAAAGATTAAACGCTTCGGGAAGCGGCGGAATTTTAAAAAAATTCTTTTACAAGTAAAACAGTTTTTACTAACCTAGACAAGTGCAAGTACATGTAATTAAAAACCAATATGAGCTAGAAGTTTACTAACCTTTCTTGAAGCTTGAACTTTGAAGAAGCTTGTGGAAAGTTTGCAACGCTCGTCTCCCCTCGCAGCACGTCTCTCTTTCTTTCCTCGGCACCTCGAGCAACCACGAAAGTTTCTATCACTAAATCACTCGAGAGAAAAGGAATTAGTGAGTGGGCACTTTTAAACACTACGACTTAAGAACGAGTCTTGAAGTCGCAGAGCTAAACTCTAGGTCAAATGAGGACCTAGGTGCCAAAACAAAATCGAAAATAAACTAGAGAGAGAGAGAGGAGTTCTGCCAAAGTTCTAGAGAGAGAGTCTCTCAAATCTCTTAAACTTGGATGAATGAAATGTGAGGAATGAGGCTCCTATTTATAGGAGGAGGATTACCTTCAAAAGGTAGTTTCCTCTTTTCCTATTGCCTTGCACGTCCAACATGCCTCATGAAGGCTTAGGATTTGTTTCCTCATTTGATTTCCTCTTAGTTGGCCGAAAATGCACTTTCCTTCTTAAGGAAATTTGTTTCCTCTTTTTCTTTTGGCAAGTATCTTCATACATCAATGCACAAAATAAACTCTCTTTCCCACTATGGCATGAACGAAATTCAGCCTTATTTTCCTTGGGTTGGACGAAATTTGAGCTTCTAGAAGGAGCTTCTAGATGTTTCTTCATTTGTTCATGACAACATAAGAAAAGCCCATTAAGAATTTTCAAGTAAAATTCTATGAAATGAAATTAATCCTCAAGGCCCAATAAACTATTAATGGCTGAGTGTTTTAAGTTTCATTTGTCATCAAATGACCTTGTCAAAAAAATTTATTGACATTCATTTCGTCCTATGTCCAAAAGGACAAAAATACCCTTTTGACAATTTTCGTAAAACTGTCTCGTTCTTGTTTTGACTTAGCTTTCAGTTTAACTATTCCTACTCGATGTGATTCGTGACAGTGACCTCATGGACCCAAATGAACAAAGCTTGAGCTAAACACTTGGACTCAAAAGTTCACAAACCTTTTCCAAGTTTAGCTTAATGCCAACTGACTCCACTAAAGAGTTGACACTGAAAATCTCTCGGTTCAAATGAATTTATTTTCTACTCAAGAATTCAACCTAATTATGATGAGCGGATCCACTGAATATTATCTATGTTTACCCTTCATGAATGTCATCAGCTAGTCGGGATTTACTAAATTACCATTTTACCCTTCTAGCTGTTATTTCCTCAACTCCTTTGTCGCTTGTGAATAAGTTAGAAACAATGTATTGACGAGGAGCTAACAAGTCACATTGTTTCATCCAAAAGAGTCAGGACTCAATTTGGACACTGGCCAATTCATTTATTCACACTCCAAGGAACAAAGCATGAGGTGACATACATTGCATTTCAGCAATCTTGTACATGAATTCCATATCTATGAGAACTTCACAAAGTTACTCATGACATACTCACAACTTAGTATTTCACCAATAGGCCCTGTTCGGAATGACATAGTGAGTCCAAACTCTGACTTTCTCAAATGAGAATACTAAGGTGTGAAATGGCATGTCTCATTTCAGGATTAAGGTAAGCATGATGCAATTCATACATAGTGACTTCGAGACATAAGAGGTTAAATGGTTTGTTCTTATATTGTCTCTAGAAGTGCACTGGTCAATTCAGTACCTTCGGAAGATACCTAGAAGAACTATAGAGTCCCCAACTCTCAATGCCTCATAACCAGACATCATAGATTCTTCTAACAATCATACTGAGGTCAATAGTCCTTTGACCCTAAGATTGCGAATATATCGTTTTAAGCAAACTACGAAGAGTTTGTTCATGCAAATCTACATTTGTCTCTTCGTAAGTTGTTAAGTTTGTTTATGGACTAAAAGACTAAGGTTTTATCATAAAGCTTCAAACAAAGAAAGAATGAACGTTTCAACTTTATTAATGAATAGATAGGCAATTACAAGCAAGAGTCTTCGTAAGACTATATGACATCAAATGTACATAAATAGACACTACTACTCTTCTTGTGGGCACCATTGACAACAATACCGACTCCAATTTTCAAGCGGACAAGGATTCCGAGAAATCCACTTCGGGATCTGTGTTCATCCTTAATGGTGGAGCTGTCGTGTGGAGGAGTATTAAGCAATCTTGCATTGCTGAATCCACAATGGAAGCGGAATATGTGGCTGCTTGTGAAGCATCCAAAGAGGCTGTATGGCTTAAAAAATTCCTTAAGTATTTGGAAGTTGTTCCAAACGTCGACGAGCCCATGACCCTTTATTATGATAATAGTGGGGCTGTCGCTAACTCAAAGGAACCTCGAAGCCATAAACGCTCTAAGTATATTGAGAGGAAATACCATTTGATTCGAGAGATCGTGCAACGCGGAGACGTAGAAGTGAAGAAGATCTCAACGGTGGACAACCTGGCAGATCCATTCACCAAGGCCCTAGCGAACAAGGTCGTCGACCGACATCGAGAGGGATTAGGCATGAAGGACTACACATATGTTCTTTGAGTCAAGTGGGAGTTTGTTGTCAATGGTGCCCACGAGAAGAATTGTAGTCTTTATATTGTGCATTTGATGTAATAAAGTCTCATGAAGACTCTTGCTTGTAATTTCTTATTCATTAATAAAAAGTTGAAACGTTCATTCATTCCTCCTTGTCTGTTTGAAGCTTTATGATAAAACACTAGTCTTTAGTCCATAAACAAACTAAACAACTTACGAAGAGACAAATGTAGATTTGCATGAACAAACTCTTCGTAGGATCGTGAAATTATAAAATAAAATCTGAAAACTACTAAATTTTTAAATGTTGAATCTTTAGGTAAAATGAGTTATCCAAATAGGAATTGGATAATCGAGGACCAACGTCTAAGCGTTGAGTTTGCGGCTGGCATGAAAGAGTTCATGGCAATGGCCCGACAACACGTAAACATCGAAGGACGAGTTAAGTGTCCATGCAAGAGGTGTAACAACGTGTTGATGCAAAAAATTCCTGATATAGAGAATCATCTCTTTATCAGAGGATTTAAAAGGAATTACACGAGGTGGATCTTTCACGGGGAGGAAGAAGATGACGTAATGCAGTATCAGACGGATCACAGAAGATGAGGTAGGATGTTTGATGCTGTACCCGATATCTTAGATCGCAACGACGTAGACGGTGACGATGACAGTATTAACCCGAATGCAGAATACCAGAGTGGACAGTTGATGACCTTTTCAGCGACCAGAACACAGAATTATGGCCGGGTTGTACGGAGTATTCATCACTCTCCTTTGTTGTCACGTTGATGCATTTGAAAGTAATGAACAAGTGGACAAATAAGTCGTTTGATCAGCTTCTACAAGTACTGAAAAAGTCTCATCCGATCGGCAACACGATTCCAGAGTCACACTATGAAGCAAAGGCGAAATTGCATCGATTTGGTATGGGTTACGAGTCGATTCACGTCTGCAAACACGATTGCGCGTTGTTTGGGAAGGACAACGCCAATCGAGACGAGTGTCCAGTTTGTAATGAGAGCCGGTGGCTGAAGAAACTGTTGTCAATGTTGCCCACAAGAAGAGTTGTAGTCTTTATATTGTGCATTTGATGTAATAAAGTCTCATGAAGAATCTTGCTTGTAATTTCTTATTCATTAATAAAAAGTTGAAACGTTCATTCATTCCTCCTTGTCTGTTTGAAGCTTTATGATAAAACACTAGTCTTTAGTCCATAAACAAACTTAACAACTTACGAAGAGACAAATGTAGATTTGCATGAACAAACTCTTCGTAGTTTGCTTAACACGATATATTTGCAATCTAAGGGTCAAAGGACTATTGACCTCAGTATGATTGTTAGAAGAATCTATGATGTCTGGTTATGAGGCATTGAGAGTTGGAGACTCTATAGTTCTTCTAGGTATCTTCCGAAGGTACTGAATTGACCAGTGCACTTCTAGAGACAAGATAAGAACAAACCATTTAACCTCTTATGTCTCGAAGTCACTACGTATGAATTGCATCGTGCTTACCTTAATCCTGAAATGAGACATGTCATTTCACACCTTACGTATTCTCATTTGAGAAAGTCAGAGTTTGGACTCACTATGTGATTCCGAACAAGGCCTATTGTTGAAATACTAAGTTGTGAGAATGTCATGAGTAACTTTGTGAAGTTCTCATAGATATGGAATTCATGTACAAGATTGCTGAAATGCAATGTATATCACCTCATGCTTTGTTACTTGGAATGTGAATAAATGAACTAGCCAGTGTCCAAATTGAGTCTTGACTCCTTTGGATGAAACAATGTGACTTGTTAGCTCATCGTCAATACATTGTTTCTAACTTATTCACAAGCTACAAAGGAGTTGAGGAAATAACAGCTAGAAGGGTAAAATGGTAATTTTGTAAATCCCGACTAGCTGATGATATTCATGAAGGGTAAACATAGATAATATTCAGTGGATCCGCTCATCATAATTTGGTTGAATTATTGAGTAGAAAATAAATTCATTCGAACCGAGAGATTTTCAGTGTCAACTCTTTAGTGGAGTCAGTTGACATTAAGCTAAACTTGGAAAAGGTTTGTGAACTTTTGAGTCCAAGTGTTTAGCTCAAGCTTTGTTCATTTGGATCCATGAGGTCACTGTCACGAATCACATCGAGTAGGAATAGTTAAATTAGAAGCTAAGTCAAAACAAAAACGAGACAAGTTTTACGAAAATTGTCAAAAGGGTATTTTTGTCATTTTGGACATATGATGAAATGAATGTCAATAAATTTTTTGACAAGGTCATTTGATGACTTAATGTCACTCGGCCAAATTAGATTAATTGGGCCTTGTGGATTAGTTTCATTTCATAAGAATTTTATTGAAAATTCTTAATGGGTTTTTCTCATGTTGTCATGAACAAATGAAGAAGCTTCTAGAAGCTCCTTCTAGAATGAAATAGGCGCCCAACATACCCAAAGAAAGAGAGAATATTTTGTGCATGAATGTATGAAGATACTTGCCAAAAGAAAAAGAGGAAACAAATTTCCTCAAAGAGGCAAGAGGAAATTCGGCCACATGGGTCAAGGGAGAAGCAAATAAAAGAGGAAACAAATCCAAGGACTTGCTTGGCAAATCTTGGCCGTGTGACTCTATGAAGGAAAAGGGAAATTGGCTCATGAATATGTGATTCTATAGAAGAGGAAACTACCTTATTGAAGGTGAGACCTTTCCTATAAATAGGAGCCTCATTCCACACATTTGATTCATCCAAAGTTTTAGAGATTGAGAGCATCTCTCTCTAAACTTGGCCGCCCCTCCCCTCTCTCTCTTTATTCAATTTCGTTTTATTGTTTTGGCACCTAGGTCCTCATTTGACCTACAGTTTAGCTCTTCGACTTCAAGACTCGTTCTTAAGTCGTAGTGTTTAAAAGTGCCCACACACTAATTCCTTTTATCTTGAGTGATTTAGTGATAGAAACTTTCGTGGTTGCTCGAGTTAACGAGGAAAGGAAGAGAGACGTGCTGCGATGGAGACGAACGTTGCAACCTTTTTCAAAAGCTTCTCAACGTTCAAGCTTCTAAAAAGGTTAGTAATCTTTTATGCTCATATTAGCTTTTATTTACATGTGCTTGCTCTTTGTCTAGGTTAGTAAAAACTGTTTTACTTGAAAGAGAAAATTTTTAAAATTCCGCCGCTTAACGAAGCGTTAAACTTTTTCTTAAACCCTAGATCGATTCCAACAGAAAGACGGTGAAAAAAAGTAGCGCATAAGGTGTTGCGTTACTTTCCACTGAAAGATCGGCTTAAGATATTGTACGCGAGTCGGCACACAGCTCTAGAGATGCAGTGGCACGAGAATGAACGCATTAAGGAGGATGGTGTACTGCGAAATCCTGCTGACGGAGCAGCGTGGAAGGAGATCGACCGAAAATATCCCATGTTTGCGGTAGAACCGAGGAACGTCCGGCTTGGACTTGCCGCCGATGGTTTCAACCCATTTGGTGACATGAGTTTATCGTACAGTATGTGGCCGGTAGTCTTGACTGCGTACAACTTACCGCCGTGGTTGTGCATGAAAACATCGTACTTGATGTTAACATTGATTATACCAGGTCGTAGTGCGCCGAGAAAAGACATGGACGTTTTTTTACAACCGCTACGGCTACAGGAGCTGGAGGCAGCGGAGGCGGGGATGACTACTTAGCGCGTCTCCCAAATTATTGCGAGTCGGCGCCCGTACACGATGGCGGTGAAGAAGAAGACGAGGAGATCGAACCGGCTGTGCATGGGCCAACGCTCGGGATTCGATCTGAGCGTGCACGGTGCCCCGGGGTGAAGGAAGTCGTTATTTATAACGAGGAGTTTCAGTCTTTCTTGCAACCAGAGCGAGAGATGGATCCGGATCTTGCGACGTTCGCGAACACGCTCGGGTTGGTCGTCCGAGACAAGATCTCGCCTACGGTCCCAAGGTGGACGCATGCGAACGTGGGGCCGGCGAAGGAGGCCGAGATCCGAGAAGCGATTCGAGACAAGTACGACATTCGAGTCGATGGTGACAGAACCGGGAAGAAGAAGGCGATTGTCGATGCGGCAATCATTCGAGACGCGAAGACCCGTCTTTGTGATTGGAGGCATTGTTGTCAATGGTGCCCACAAGAAGAGTAGTAGTGTCTATTTATGTACATTTGATGTCATATAGTCTTACGAAGACTCTTGCTTGTAATTGCTTATTCATTAATAAAAAGTTGAAACGTTCATTCAATCTTCCTTGTCTGAAGCTTTATGATAAAACCATAGTCTTTTAGTCCATAAACAAACTAAACAACTTACGAAGAGACAAATGTAGATTTGCATGAACAAACTCTTCGTAGTTTGCTTAAAACGATATATTCGCAATCTTAGGGTCAAAGGACTATTGACCTCAGTATGATTGTTAGAAGAATCTATGATGTCTGGTTATGAGGCATTGAGAGTTTGGGACTCTATAGTTCTTCTAGGTATCTTCCGAAGATACTGAATTGACCAGTGCACTTCTAGAGACAATATAAGAACAAACCATTTAACCTCTTATGTCTCGAAGTCACTATGTATGAATTGCATCATGCTTACCTTAATCCTGAAATGAGACATGCCATTTCACACCTTAGTATTCTCATTTGAGAAAGTCAAAGTTCGGACTCACTATGTGATTCCGAACAAGGCCTATTGGTGAAGTACTAAGTTGTGAGTCTGTCATGAGTAACTTTGTGAAGTTCTCATAGATATGGAATTCATGTACAAGATTGCTGAAATGCAATGTATGTCACCTCATGCTTTGTTCCTTGGAGTGTGAATAAATGAACTGGCCAGTGTCCAAATTGAGTCCTGACTTTTTTGGATGAAACAATGTGACTTGTTAGCTCCTCGTCAATACATTGTTTCTAACTTATTCACAAGCGACAAAGGAGTTGAGGAAATAACAGCTAGAAGGGTAAAATGGTAATTTAGTAAATCCTGACTAGCTGATGACATTCATGAAGGGTAAACATAGATAATATTCAGTGGATCCGCTCATCATAATTAGGTCGAATTCTTGAGTAGAAAATAAATTCATTTGAACCGAGAGATTTTCACTGTCAGCTCTTTAGTGGAGTCAGTTGGCATTAAGCTAAACTTGGAAAAGGTTTGTGAACTCTTGAGTCCAAGTGTTTAGCTAAAGCTTTGTTCATTTGGGTCCATGAGGTCACTGTCACGAATCACATCGATAGGAATAGTTAAACTGGAAGCTAAGTCAAAACAAGAACGAAAATAGTGAAAATGGTATTTTTGTCTTTTGAGACAAACGATGAAATGAATGTCAATAAATTTTTGACAAGGTCATTTTATGACATGTTTCACTCGGCCATGACTTGATCATTGGGCCTTGTGAATTAATTTCATTTCATAAGAATTTTATTGAAAATTCTAAATGGGCTTTTTCTTATGTTGTCATGAACAAGTGAAGAAAATTCTAGAAGCCTTTTCTAGAAGCCATAGGCGCCCAACACTACCCAAAGAGAAAGGGAAATTATTTTGTGCATAAATGTATTTAGATACTTGCCAAAAGAAAAAGAGGAAACAAATTTGCATATTAGATGCACAAGGGAATCGGCCAAGAGAGTAATAGGCAAGCCAAGGAACAAAAAAGGAAACAAATCCTAGCCTTCTAGAAGGCTGCCTTGGGCGCCCAAAAGGAATGAGAAATAAGGGTTATTTTGCTCATGAATATGTGATATTCTATAGAAGAGGAAACTACCTTCTTGAAGGTGAGACCTCTCCTATAAATAGGAGCCTCATTCTTCTCATTTTCGTCCATCCAAGTTTAAGAGATTTGAGAGACTCTCTCTCTAGAACTTGGCCGAAGTCCTCTTCTCTCTCTCTCTAGTTTATTTTCGGTTTTCTCTTGTCTTGGCACCTAGGTCCTCACTCGACCTAGTCTTTAGCTCTGCGACTTTGAGACTCGTTCTTAAGTCGTAGTGTTTAAAAGTGCCCACTCACTAATTCCTTCTTTTCGAGTGATTTAGTGATAGAAACTTTCGTGGTTGCTCGAGTTGCCGAGGAAAGAAAGAGAGACGTGCTGCGAGGGGAGACGAGCGTTGCAACTTTCCAAAGGCTTCTACAAGGTTCAAGCTTCAAGAAAGGTTAGTAACTTTTATAGCTCATATTAGTTTTTATTTACATGCACATGCTCTTGTCTAGGTTAGTAAAAACTAGTTTTACTTTAAAAGAAAATTTTTAAAATTCCGCCGCTTAACGAAGCGTTAAACTTTTTCTCAAACCCTAGATCGATTCCAACAAATGGTATCAGAGCTATGGTCAAAGGAATGCATGTGCATGTTTTTTAAATTATGAGCTTGAAAATCGTTTTCAAAAGTTTACTAATTTTGTGACAAGTTAGAATTGTAATATTAGATTTTTTTTAATTTATTGCTCTTGTCTCTAAATTAAAAACCATGTTGATTTTCTATGAGTTTGGGATGATGTTAAAACACATTAGAATCAGTTCTAAAAGTTTTTAATTTTTTATATTGAAAAACGTGTTTTAAAGGTTTGAGAATTTTCGAGTAAATTTTGTGACTAGTTTTATTTTCTTGCTAGTTTCGTTTATTTACTTGAATCGTTTTATGCATGTTGTTATTTCTTTTATTCTATGTTATTACCCTGCTAATAAAACACAAATAAAAGCTTTAAACAATATCTTAAAACGTTCTGTTACACTCGATTCTTTTTCGCACCTAAAAGGACGAAGCTTTAATTTATTTCTTTTTCTTCGAGCTGGAATGTAAACCCGCATTAAAAGCGGCATAACTCTCTGCTCAGAAATCGAAATTTAATGATTCTTGAATCAAATTAAAGCTCTGTCTGTCCTCTGTCCAATGCCACCGGTTTCGGCTGAAAAGGACATCGGAGCCGCCAGATATGGCGATTTTACTCCGAGGTGCGCGGCTGTCTGAAACTCTAGTTTTTTAGAAATCCGGATTTTCAAACCCCACTACCATGAGTTATAGAACTCTAATGAGAAAACTTTCTTGAGCAAAAATGTTTTTCATATGATTATAAACATGATGTGTAAAGATTAAAAGTTTTGATTTTTGAAAGATTAATTGAAATTGAATTTTTACAAAACTAGTTTGAATTTTGAAAAACCGTTTTCACTTTCAAACTTGAAAATATTTTGTCATCCAAATCAAATAAGTTTTCAAAATGTTTTCAAAACTATATCTATATCACATATGTTCAAAATCTATATGCTCTTGAAATTTTGAGTGGGAGGTCTCCTTGTAGACAAGCCGAAAAATAAAAAGATGTGTAATCTCAAACTTTCAAGTGTTTGAGTGAGTTGAAGTTCACACTTCCCTCACGCACTTTCCCGAAATAGAAAATAGGAAAAGATCGAGTATGTACCTTGTGCCTTTATGCACTAATACTGCTCTGAACATGTCGATCTAGGATTCTCTTCTAGTTGTCCGCTCTGTCGCTCTCTAACTAGGAAATTTGTTTCCGAACTTATAAGAGTCGATGAACCAACTCCAAAAACTAAGTGGGAGGGTTATATTCGTTGTTTGTAACCCGCGATCCCCAACACTAGTGAAAGATGCAATAACGTGGGACTAAGAGCCGCTCTTGCGACCCTCACTTAAATGTGAGTACTCCAAGGCGTTATTGCTTCGATCATTGCTCAATGAGCTACGTCCGAGAGTGATGCAATGATGGCAAGGCCTCCCCTTGGGGGATTGTTTTTCAAAGCTGATCTTTTGGACTAAGTGGTTGGTTGCACACTTAGGCTCAATCCCTAGTATCCTTCCTTAAGGCTCTGCGAAAGGATGTGAGTGATCAAACCAATTTACAAGGTGGCTAGTCAAAATGATGTACTGACATCTTGGCTTAGCATTAATGATGTGTCATTTACTTATAAATGGAGATTTTTTGCGGCCTTCTCTTGAGGGAGTAAATTATCGTTTGGTTTATAACACCTTTGGATTTTATAAAAGTCTTAATAAAACTTAAATCCTAAACCAAAGACTAATCATAAACTTGTTTCAACTTACATAGGCAATATGTCTCCCAACTCTCTCTCTTTCATTCTTTCCTCGAACAAACTCGAAAACGAAA
This sequence comes from Urtica dioica subsp. dioica, assembly GCF_054948205.1. Classification (NCBI taxonomy): domain Eukaryota; kingdom Viridiplantae; phylum Streptophyta; class Magnoliopsida; order Rosales; family Urticaceae; genus Urtica; species Urtica dioica. The sequence goes on from NC_142762.1 coordinate 25,174,082, forward strand.
ACTACGTAGATTCGAAACGTAACCTCGACATAATACCTACCGTTTACAAGCACAAATGGGTACTCACCACCCCGTGTCCTCCTCTGACGAATAATGATTCAACTCAAGAGGACAATGACGCCTTAGCGGCCTGGCTTCGATCCGATGAGATTGTGAGGTGCTATATCTTGGCATCTATGAACAATGTGCTGAAAGTGCAACATCGTGACATCGAGACTACCGCTGACATGCTCTACAATCTCCTTGAGATGTTTGGAGGGCAAAGGCGTCAAGCAAGGCAACAAGCAGTCCGACAGTTTATGAACTGTCATATGCAGGCTAGGACTCCTATAGGAGACTTTATGATATTGATCATTGGTCATCTGAGTAAAATAGAAATCCTAGGATCTGAGATTGATGGGAAGAATGTCATAGATGTGATCTTAGAAACTCTCCCCGCATCTCTTGATACCTTCAAGATGAACTACTCCATTAACAAGCTAGAGTACACTGCTACCAAGCTTATGGAGGAACTTCACACTGCTGTAGGTTTCACTAAGAGAAAGAGGAATCAAGGAGAGGCACATGCTACTGAGCAAAAAGCCTCCGCCTCTGGAACTGTGAAGAGACCTTACAAGGCCGATAAAGAGAACTGTCCCGCCTATCTCAAAGCAAAGGAACATAGTATTGTACTAGTTACCGAAGCATGCTTAGTAGCTGATAATGTATCAACGTGGATTCTTGACTCCGCTGCTACTAACCATATTTATTGTTCCTTGAATGGTTTCAAGAAAACCAAAAGCTTAGAGGAAGGCGAGTTCTGTTTCAAATGGGGTGATGGGAGCCTGGTGTCTGCGAAGGCTGTGGGATCCGTGACGCTGTCTTTTGAAGACCGCACTTTAAACTTGAATAATGTTTATTTTGTTCCTACCTTTGGGAAGAACTTAATATCCGTTGCTCGTCTTCTTGAGCAAGATTATTGTTTAAAGTTCATAAAGAATGGAATTCGTATTTCTTTTTCTAATTCTTTCGTCACTGATGCATGTATGAAGAATGGTCTTTTTTACATCTATCCCACTCAACCTTCTCTTTTAGACACCGAAATAGATAACGATCTAATTAGGGAGTCAAAGAGGATCAAACTTTCTGAATCCTCCGATCTAACAAAATCAACATACCTCTGGCACTTAAGACTTGGTCATATCAGTCTAGATAGGATTAAGAGACTTGTGAGGGATGGTCCACTCCAAGCCTCTGCAATAGGTTCACTACCTACTTGTGAATCTTGCATAGAAGGAAAAATGACTAAGCGACCTTTCTCCGATAAGGGTCGAAGAGCCACTGAGTTGCTGGAACTAATACATTCTGATGTATGTGGTCCGCTCAACCAACAGGCACGTGGAGGATACGAATACTTCGTTACCTTCACTGATGATTACTCAAGATATGGGTTTGTCTATTTGCTTAAACACAAATCCGAGACCTTTAACGTATTTAAGGTCTTTAGGGCTTTAGTGGAAAAGCAAACTGGCAAAGTGATCAAAACCCTTCGATCTGATCGAGGTGGTGAGTATATGTCTGGAGAGTTCGATGACTTTCTTAAAGAAGAAGGTATCGCTTCTCAGCTTACCGCACCTGGCACACCTCAACAAAACGGAGTGTCAGAGAGAAGAAACCGAACTCTTATGGAGATGGTTAGATCAATGATGAGTTACTCATCACTCCCGCTTTCCTTTTGGGGATATGCCCTCGAAACAGCCGCCTACATTCTGAACCAAGTTCCGTCCAAAACGGTTCCTGGTACTCCTTATGAACGATGGACTGGCCGTAAAGTGAATCTTGGCCGCATCCGAATTTGGGGTTGCCCTGCACACGTGCTGAGGCAAAAGACTAGCAAGTTGGCTAGTAGGTCAGAATTGTGCCTGTTTGTAGGATATCCGAAGGAAACCAAAGGTTTTACTTTCTATAGTCCCGAGGACGATAAGACTTTCGTTAGCACGAATGCTCGTTTTCTTGAGGAGGACTTTATGAAGGATGCGAAACCTAGAAGCAAAATTGTGCTTGAAGAAAAGTTGGGCGAGGAAGCTTCTACCTCGTCAGTAAGAACTGTTCTTACCCCAACTGAAACACAACCTAACTCATCAGAATCTCGTCAAGTAGTACTTCGACGTAGTGGGAGGGCTACTCAAAAGCCTGACAGGTACATGTCTTATGGAGACTCTCTTGTAGCCGTCTCTGACATGGATGACCCTGTTTCCTATAGCCAAGCAATGGCTTGTTCTGAATCAAACCTTTGGCTTGACGCCATGAAAGTTGAAATGCACTCGATGTATGTCAACAAAGTCTGGAAACTTGTAGACCTTCCTGAAGGGATTAAACCCGTAGGGTGTAAGTGGATATACAAGAAGAAAAGGGGTCCTGATGGGAACGTCGAGACGTTCAAAGCACGACTTGTGGCAAAGGGTTATACCCAACAAGAAGGGATTGACTATGAAGAAACCTTCTCGCCAGTCGCGATGCTTAAATCCATCCGCATACTCCTATCCATAGCTGCAGCTCTCGACTATGAGATCTGGCAAATGGATGTCAAGACAGCCTTTCTGAATGGCAATCTTGACGAGCGCATTTACATGGCTCAACCAGACGGTTTCGTGGATAAAGGTCAAGAGACCAAGGTTTGTGAGTTGCTTAAATCCATTTATGGACTAAAGCAAGCATCTAGGTCATGGAATATTAGATTCGATGAAACTGTAAAGAGCTTCGGCTTTGAACAGTCAATAGATGAGCCTTGTGTTTACAAGTTAATACACGAAGGTAAAGTTGTGTTTCTGGTACTATATGTCGATGATATACTACTCATTGGTAATGACGTGGGTAAGTTATCTGAGGTTAAGGTCTGGCTAGCAAAGCAATTTGATATGAAGGATCTAGGAGAAGCCGCGTACATTCTGGGAATCCAAATCTTTCGAGATAGGAAAAACCGGACCCTGTCGCTCTCTCAAGCATCTTATATTGATAAGGTGATGGATCGCTTCTCGATGCAAGACTGCAAGAGGGGTCAAACACCCTTTAGGCATGGAGTTTCACTCTCTAAGGACCAGTCTCCCAAGACTGCACAAGAGATTGAAGACATGAGAAAGATTCCTTACGCCTCTGCCGTGGGAAGTCTCATGTATGCCATGCTTTGCACTAGACCTGACATCTGTTTCGCCGTTGGCGTAGTTAGCCGTTTCCAATCCAACCCTGGACCCGAGCACTGGATTGCTGTTAAGCATGTTCTTAAGTATCTTCGAAGAACTAGGAACTTGATGCTTACATACTCAGGTACTGACCTGACTATGACGGGATATACCGACTCCGATTTTCAAGCGGATAAGGATTCCAGGAAATCCACTTCGGGATCTGTGTTCATCCTTAATGGTGGAGCTGTTGTGTGGAGAAGTATTAAGCAATCTTGCATTGCTGACTCCACAATGGAAGCAGAATATGTGGCTGCTTGTGAAGCATCCAAAGAGGCTGTATGGCTTAGAAAGTTCCTTAAGTATTTGGAAATTGTTCCAAACGTCGACGAGCCCATGACCCTTTATTGTGATAATAGTGGGGCTGTCGCTAACTCAAAGGAACCTAGAAGCCATAAGCGCTCTAAGCATATTGAGAGGAAATACCATTTGATTCGAGAGATCGCGCAACGCGGAGACGTGGAGGTGAAGTAGATCTCTGGAAGATCCATTCACCAAGGCCTTAGCGAACATGGTCTACGACCAACTTCGAGAGGGATTAGGCATGTAGGACTACTCACATCTTCTTTGAGTCAAGTGGGAGTTTGTTGTCAATGGTGCCCACAAGAAGAGTAGTAGTGTCTATTTATGTACATTTGATGTCATATAGTCTTACGAAGACTCTTGCTTGTAATTGCTTATTCATTAATAAAAAGTTGAAACGTTCATTCAATCTTCCTTGTCTGAAGCTTTATGATAAAACCATAGTCTTTTAGTCCATAAACAAACTAAACAACTTACGAAGAGACAAATGTAGATTTGCATGAACAAACTCTTCGTAGTTTGCTTAAAACGATATATTCGCAATCTTAGGGTCAAAGGACTATTGACCTCAGTATGATTGTTAGAAGAATCTATGATGTCTGGTTATGAGGCATTGAGAGTTTGGGACTCTATAGTTCTTCTAGGTATCTTCCGAAGATACTGAATTGACCAGTGCACTTCTAGAGACAATATAAGAACAAACCATTTAACCTCTTATGTCTCGAAGTCACTATGTATGAATTGCATCATGCTTACCTTAATCCTGAAATGAGACATGCCATTTCACACCTTAGTATTCTCATTTGAGAAAGTCAAAGTTCGGACTCACTATGTGATTCCGAACAAGGCCTATTGGTGAAGTACTAAGTTGTGAGTCTGTCATGAGTAACTTTGTGAAGTTCTCATAGATATGGAATTCATGTACAAGATTGCTGAAATGCAATGTATGTCACCTCATGCTTTGTTCCTTGGAGTGTGAATAAATGAACTGGCCAGTGTCCAAATTGAGTCCTGACTTTTTTGGATGAAACAATGTGACTTGTTAGCTCCTCGTCAATACATTGTTTCTAACTTATTCACAAGCGACAAAGGAGTTGAGGAAATAACAGCTAGAAGGGTAAAATGGTAATTTAGTAAATCCCGACTAGCTGATGACATTCATGAAGGGTAAACATAGATAATATTCAGTGGATCCGCTCATCATAATTAGGTCGAATTCTTGAGTAGAAAATAAATTCATTTGAACCGAGAGATTTTCACTGTCAGCTCTTTAGTGGAGTCAGTTGGCATTAAGCTAAACTTGGAAAAGGTTTGTGAACTCTTGAGTCCAAGTGTTTAGCTAAAGCTTTGTTCATTTGGGTCCATGAGGTCACTGTCACGAATCACATCGATAGGAATAGTTAAACTGGAAGCTAAGTCAAAACAAGAACGAAAATAGTGAAAAGGTATTTTTGTCTTTTGAGACAAACGATGAAATGAATGTCAATAAATTTTTGACAAGGTCATTTTATGACATGTTTCACTCGGCCATGACTTGATCATTGGGCCTTGTGAATTAATTTCATTTCATAAGAATTTTATTGAAAATTCTAAATGGGCTTTTTCTTATGTTGTCATGAACAAGTGAAGAAAATTCTAGAAGCCTTTTCTAGAAGCCATAGGCGCCCAACACTACCCAAAGAGAAAGGGAAATTATTTTGTGCATAAATGTATTTAGATACTTGCCAAAAGAAAAAGAGGAAACAAATTTGCATATTAGATGCACAAGGGAATCGGCCAAGAGAGTAATAGGCAAGCCAAGGAACAAAAAAGGAAACAAATCCTAGCCTTCTAGAAGGCTGCCTTGGGCGCCCAAAAGGAATGAGAAATAAGGGTTATTTTGCTCATGAATATGTGATATTCTATAGAAGAGGAAACTACCTTCTTGAAGGTGAGACCTCTCCTATAAATAGGAGCCTCATTCTTCTCATTTTCATCCATCCAAGTTTAAGAGATTTGAGAGACTCTCTCTCTAGAACTTGGCCGAAGTCCTCTTCTCTCTCTCTCTAGTTTATTTTCGGTTTTCTCTTGTCTTGGCACCTAGGTCCTCACTCGACCTAGTCTTTAGCTCTGCGACTTTGAGACTCGTTCTTAAGTCGTAGTGTTTAAAAGTGCCCACTCACTAATTCCTTCTTTTCGAGTGATTTAGTGATAGAAACTTTCGTGGTTGCTCGAGTTGCCGAGGAAAGAAAGAGAGACGTGCTGCGAGGGGAGACGAGCGTTGCAACTTTCCAAAGGCTTCTACAAGGTTCAAGCTTCAAGAAAGGTTAGTAACTTTTATAGCTCATATTAGTTTTTATTTACATGCACATGCTCTTGTCTAGGTTAGTAAAAACTAGTTTTACTTTAAAAGAAAATTTTTAAAATTCCGCCGCTTAACGAAGCGTTAAACTTTTTCTCAAACCCTAGATCGATTCCAACAGGCATACCTTGCGGTCATGGTTCGACATCGACTGCAAGAGCAGCGTACAGGTGGCGCGGTCGATGAAACCGAGGACCGTTAAGCTCGACACAGAATGAGAGACGCTTATACAACGATATACGAGCGATGAGTTTAAGGTAATCAAATCATTTATGTTAAATATGTGTTTACTCTTTTATGATACGATTTGTTATTTTAGTGTACGTTTACTTATATTACAGGCCAAGCGAAGAACAAGGCGAATCGCGCGAAGAAGAAGACAAAGAGTCGACAGGGGACGATTGGATTCTTGATCCACCGCATGAAGAACGTAAGTTTTTATGTTTATATGATGGATCAAATCGTTAAAACTATTTAACACTTGAAATTTTGTGTACATGCAGAAGAGCGCCGAGACAGGCGCTTTCGAGAGCTTGTTTGCGAACTACAAGCGCCAACATCAGTCCGACAAGTCCGAATGGCTGACTCCTGAAGCCTCCGCACGTTATGTAAGTTTACATTTATTTTGTCTTATTTTTCGATCAATATATACTAACTAGTTAATTATATCAGGACGCTGATATTGCCGTTGAGCAACAAGGAGCGAACGTTGATATTGCCGTCCTAGAGCAGCAGGCGATCCGCGATATTATGGGTTCGCATAGTGATCACTTGACCGGCGTCGGACGCTTGGTGCCACAGGGAGCGCGGATGGCGGCTGAAATCGCCGAAGTCTACGGTTCGGAGGCTGGTACTTCGCATCCAGGATATATCTCGCAGGAGGTGTTCACGTCGATCCTCACATCGTTCGCCGATGCAATACAGAGTCAGGTGCCCGGCCTCAACCTGAGCTCGTTTATGCCCCAATTTCCGTAGAGTTCGCAGCAGGCTCCTTCGACCCATAACCAGCAGACTCGGACGGCCGGCGTCCATACTCCGATGCCCGGCGTCCACACTCCGACGGGCGGCTAGCAGAATCCGACGGGCGGCTAGCAGACGACTCCCGACGGTAGCCAGACCTCCCACCGCGGCGGTCCGAGTCAGTCAGCTGATGAGCACATTATTCCGCCGAGCCTTGCAGAGTATCAGCGTCAGCAGAGCATTTCACGTCGAGGAGGAGGAAAAAAAGGACGACGACCCAAAGGTCGCAGCTAGTCTTTTATTAGATATTTTATGTATAGTAGATTATTATTTACATGTATTTTTACATATTTCTCGTTTATCGAAATCGTAACTGGATTTTATATATAAGTTGATTTCGATAATATAATTTGATATTTATTTGATTTTTCATTATAGAATTTCATAAACGAAAAAAACAAAAAAATTTAATAATTAGCGACGAAAAAGTCGTCGCTAACTATAGTAATGAGTGAAGTTATTAGCGACGACTTTTCCGTCGCTAATGTCGTCGCTAAATATTTAGCGACGACTATTTCGTCGCTAAATATATTTAGGCACGGACATTTAGCAACGATAATAATCGTCGCTAAATAGATTTAGTGACGATTAAGGTGTTATTACCGACGCAAAAAATCGTCGGTAATGACTCTATTTGTTGTACTGTTTCACCTCAACTCGCTAAAGATGCAGCTGCTAGAAAGGTGTTTTTATGGGAGTGGGATTAGCAGTGGAGAATAATGAAATCAATCGGATTTTTTGGGATTGCCAATGAAGGCACGACATAACAACCTATTTATTTTGTTTATGAAAATTTTATTCCTAGCATAAGTTTTCTCTATATAAATCGTACAGTATGAAATATTGAAGTCTTATTTTGCACCATCAAAAAGTTTAATTATAAATTTATGCAAAATTTAAGAATTATTAATTGTAGAAACTTGCAGAGACTTAACATTGCATTGGCATTTTTATTTGGTAGTTTCCGACTTATGATCAGTAAATTGGATAATTAGAAGAGGAAAGAAAATGCGACTGCCAAACAACTTGTTTAACCTTTAAATAAATAAATAATTGAATTTTGATTTTAGATTATTGAACGAAAAATCCTTGTCCATACAATTATGCCAATCTTACCAGAAATGAAAAAGAATTGATTCATTTTTTTCCCGTCACATTCAGATTGATAAGGCTCAGACCGGAAGTTCCAAAAAATAAATTATAAAAAAACCCGAAAGTGGGCGTTGTTGGTTGGCACAGGTGTCTTTCAATATTTTCACAGATTTATTATCATTTTGTATGATGCAAAAAAGTACATAGTGTTTTATTGCTTTTGTGGTGATATATATAACTTCTGATTCCAAGATCCTCCTAACTAATTGAACAGTGAAAGACTTCTTGTTTAGGGAAGTGGGGTTGATATGAAAATGACCATAGAAGCAAGACAACAATGCACGTACTTTTTTAATATTATATTACACAGCAATTTAGAATATCTGTTCGCTTTAGGTTGAGTTTGAAAATAAAACTTGGTCATTTTGAGTAGTAAGACTATATCAGACGAGAAAGCGTAATTGACCAAATCACATGCAATGCAATGCTTCAAGTTTTGCATTTCTGGATCTTGGAATGTAGACAATCATAAATATGAAGGTATGATTTTAATATATTGAATGAAACGATAACGACTGGATCTATCATAATAGGTTTTCATTTTATTTTTACAGTGTCACATATATGTCATCCGAAACTGCCATGGTCTCTCATCTCAAGTGAAGCCATTTGAACCGTAATTACCGAAATAGCTTTGTGAACACCAAATCGTTGCATTGCACACGCTAAATTTCAGTTTCTTTCCACAACTTTTTGTCCGCATGACCGAATTTGACTTGGCAAATATTTTTCCTCTATTGCAACGTTGAGACAACGAAGAGCGCGATAAATACGTACGTTCCTGTCATTATGCTTCATGCCTCTGGCGACAAACTCGTTAATGCTGTAAATACATCAATCGATGCGTCTTTCCATTGCCCAACCAAAGCACTCATATTCGACACCAACGTCAAATAGCTCGGTTTCAAAGGCTCTTTCTCGACGATCAGTCCTATAACACTAAAGTAAATGCATCAATAACATCTACTTGCGGACACCATTAAAAAAAAAAAAAATTGTCCATTTGATCAAAGAAACCTCATTTTATGTGTTTCAATAGTATTTTACTCTCTAAATGCTAAATATTGACCTTAACTTAACTTTTATATTGAAAAGTTTATGAATGCAAGCACAATTAACTTCCTAAATTTTTTGTAACTTTCATCCAAAGGTGGAAAGGAAAATCATAATTTAGTTTTTACACTTTTGATGGAGCGGGAAGTTCTTCAGGTCAACTTTGCTAATTTATTCTCCCCTTCAAATTTGCACCAGCCATTTGGTTTAAATAGGTAATATTTCATATTTATCGTTTCAAGAAATGGTAAAGCTGGTTTTTCGAAAAACGAGTGTTAAAATATAGTTTACAATATTTTGAGTTCAGAACAATTTTCAAAAGACTAATCCATAGACTAAAATCATTTTCCGAAAAAGATACACTTGAAAACTCATTTCAATTTCACCAATATTTATTTTCAACAATTTAAAATCTAATGGCTGAGACAAAATTTTATTTGGTGGCCGGAGTCATGCACGGCGATTTAAAGTCAAACACGGACAGAGACCAAGGCCCGTGTACATTGCCGTAGTCAGGGCCGGCCTCATAACTATTGTGGCCTTAGGCAAAAATTGAAAATGAGGCCTTTTTTATACAAAAGAAAAAACTTCTAAGAAATCCAAATAAAAAATAAAAGAAAAATAATAGTTAATTAACCACCATTTCTAATAAAGATAGGAGAATACAATACCCTTAATAAATAAAAACATAATGTCCATTGATATTTTTATCACTTTGTGTATTCCAAATTGTCCATGTTTCATCCATGCACCTTCTATCTATGCACCTAAAAAGTAGACAAAACATACAAACAAAAAAAAGTTATAACAATAAAGATCTATATAAACTTTACTTTTCTTACTTTGTGCGATGCAAAAGTACTAATGAGATCATCGAATTCAAGCTCGTGTAACATATTTTTTTCAATGGACAACATGGCTAATACATTCAACCGCTCTTATGACATAGTTGATCTTAGATAAGATTTTATTAATTTCAACTTCGAAAAACTCCTCTCTGCGGAAGCCACGGTTACTGGAATTGTCAATAAAATCCGATAAGCAATGTATGCATTGGGAAAAGAATCCACATTTTTTTATATAATGAAGTGTTTCCATCGGACTACTTTTTTCTTTCAAAATTTCTCTAAGCACTTTTAATTCAGAAAATAAATCTAAACCATCAATGTCCGAAAGTCCCTTACATTTCAACACATCTTCAAGATTCAATGAAGATTTTTTCAAATCACATTCATCTAACGACTTTAGCTTTTTGAAATTGAATAAAAATCCAAAAACATTTTCATATGCTTGAAATTGCTCAAATCTACTTGTAAGCGAAAAAATAACTTGATCCACAATGTAAAGGAAATATTCAATTCGAAATGATTCTTCGGGAGTTTGGTTTTTATCGCAATCAACACTTTCACCAAAATGCTTTTTTCTACGAATCACACGTTTTTCTCGAAATTTTGGTTCTACATCCATCTCATTTGCAATCTCTTTCACCGAAATCATAGCACATGTAAAACCATTTTCTCTATAATTTTTAAAATAAGTGAGTAGGCCTTTCAATTGATCTATAGCAATCTCAATATGCATATCTTCACTTTGTAAGGTTTTACTCACTGAATTAATAGCAAATAATATATCAAACCAAATAGTCATGCCTAGCAAAAATTCAAAATTCTCTATTTCATACTCCGCTAGACATTTAGCTTCACTCTTGATTTTAGGATCCTCACATGTTTCTCCTAGCTCAAACAAGGCATCTCTTATTTTTGGAGCTTGATATCTAATTGCCTTAACACTATCAATTCGACTTTCCCAACGAGTTTGTGACAATGATTTAACAGTCAAATCTGATATGTTATCTTTTAGTATTTTCCATCTCTTAGTAGAAGAAGCAAACAATGAATAGATGCGTTGAAAAACTCCAAAAAATGATATAGCTCTAACACAAGAGTTTGCAACATCGGAAAGCACCAAATTAAGACTATGACAACCACAAGGTGTATAAAATGCTCTTGAATTTACATCTAACAATCTTTTTTGAACACCTTGGTACTTTCCTTTCATATTAGATCCGTTATCATAACCTTGTCCTCTTATATTAGACCTTTACCCGATGTATCATCCACTTGTAAAAACCCCCAAAAAATACTCTTCTACGGTTATTGGATCTTTTCCCATACAAACACACCTTAATATGATAGACATTTGTTCTTGGTGATTTGAATCGGGAGTACAATCAAGTAGAACCGAGAAGTATTTTGCATCTTTTATATTTTTCAAAATTTTACTTTTAACTTCATTTGCTAACATTTGTATAAGCTCATTTTGAATCCGATGTCCTAGATAATGATTATGAATATCGCCACTTTGAATACGTCGAACATGTTCTTGCATTATTGGATCGAATTCGGCTAGCATTTCAACAAGACTCAAAAAATTTCCATTATTTTCTTGATAAATCTTTTCATTACTTCCACGAAATGCAAGATTATTTTTAGCTAAATTTTTTACGATTGCAATTATTCTTGTTAAGACATTTCTCTAATGTTCCTTCTCTTTGTTTATTCTTTCTTGAGCGTGTTTATCAATTGTCAATTTTTTAGATAATCTTAGCTCTAATTCAAACCAAGTAGTCATGCATACAATGTGATCATTACTTATCTCATGACTTCTTAATTTTGCACTAAGATTCTTCCAATCATTTGTCCCTTCATCACCTAATTGATTTTTGGTATGGTTGGCCTTAAATAATTTACAACAAAAGCAATATACTTTATCAAATTCCTTTGAATATACTAACCATCTTCTATCATGTTTTTCGCCATTTGGTAGTTTCCTATAGTAGTAAGAAAAAGCAAAATGCCTAGAATTTTCATCTTTTGGAAAACTAATTTCACTCTCTCTAATAGGACCTTTCTCAATTAGTATGTCTCTAAAATTGTTATCAATATTGTTCCATCGTCCCGGATCATAAACATTTATTGACATCTCATTCATGTTTTTTTTTAACCTCTCCTTCTATTTCAATGTCAATAAAATCATTTCCGGGTTCTTCCTCATCGTTGGTCTCTCTAGATTTTTCTACCCGCATATCATCATTTCCATGTGCGCTCACTTCTTCATCAACTATGGTTACTAAATCTTTTTTTTTGAGAAATTTATCAAGAGCTCCTCTTTGAGAGTTAACAAAATCTTCTTCTCTCCTTTTTTTTCAATTTGTCATAACCCGAAACAAATTTTCGACAAGACATAACTAACAAAGAAAACAAGCACAAGCACACTACAAAAAAAAAAAAAAAAAAAGCTAACAACAATAATAATCTCAAACAAAATAACTTAATTAGAAAGATGGAACCTGAAAAGTGATGAACAAATTGCTCCAAATTCAAGCTTTAAAGTTTATTGTTTTTTCTTCACTTTCTTGCTTGAGAATAGCTTCTGTGAAAAAAAATTGACCAAATAACGTTCTGAATTTTTTTTGACGTTTGAAGTTCCCTATTTGCTTTAAACTCTATTCTGATAACCATCTTTGTGGGCCTAAAAATAATTAAAAGCCATAATATAAAAGCCCACTTCCATTTGAGTCTTTAAATTTATTGGGCCAATAAACTACAATTTTGAGGCCTTTATTTTTCTTCAAAGAGGAGAGGCCTTAGGCAATTGCCTAGATGGCCTAAGGGAATGACCGGCACTGGCCGTAGTGAGGTCATGCGCGGCCTGAGCCAGCACACATGGAAAGTTTGAAAACAATTTATGCATCACGATTTGAATTTTAAAAAATTGGCTTTGGCAATTATTTAAGTTTGGTAGTAATGAGTTGTCCTTCAAAAGTTTAGCAAAAAATACACTAGGAGTACGGGTGAATTTTATTGTAAAGCTAAGAGATCAAATGTAACAATAAAAATTCATGATTTCATCACTCTTAAAATTAATATAACACATATTTAAATGAAACGTTTTCTACAACACTTACACAAACATATATAGCATAATTCAATTCATTTTTTTAATAACATGATTAAGTCCAATACACACTAGCAACTTGGAGAGTCTCGGATCTGAACCTAAAGCAATTATCCTTTACAATTATCGTGCAAGCATTGAACTAGCACTAATACCAATCGTACGAAATGACACTTTGGGTTTAGAAAACAAAATTGACATAACTCATTATGAGAGGATTCAAAACATTATCGGATTTCATGGATTTTATGAAAACCAAAATTGATGAAACCTAAGAATGAGCATGATAATATATGTAGCTTGCTCTAATTTTTTAAAGCATTTGGATTATGAACACAATCTCCTTTCTTTGATCTGTAAAGAATGTGCAAGTCCAAACGTATAAGAGTCTTCACCTAAGCTCAAAGACAGTGTATCTAGGATATGGGGGTGGGAGTAATTGAAACAAATGACTAATTAATTTCCTTATAGTCAAATGGCTACTTGGAATATCCACCAACTTATGAACAAGTGTAACTGTAGGCCATGAAACAACCTGTGTATAAGTGTCCATTGATCCATCTATTATGGAATCAAGGCCAACACTTCATCAAAGCTAAAACAATCCCCTCTCTAGCTTAGTCATGCATCCAATAATGAATCATTGTAAACATAAGTCAACCAATACGAATTACGTACACAATTAATCATTTAAATTATTACTTGAGAAAATTTAACAAAAGGACATGTGTTGCATTTCTTTCCTTGACCAAGATCAACATGCCACTGAGGGAGAATTTTCATTTAACGGAAACTCACGATGAAAGTGCACATGTCGTCAAGTAGTAAAGGATTCTTATAGCAGGAGTATCAAATCCCACGAAGAAATCATCATAAATTTTTATATAAACGAACTAGAACTTCTATTTGAGTTATGCAAATGGAAACATAGTGGATTTTTAAGTTTATTCTTATTGAAAATGAAAGTTGAAATGCAAAAACGACTAAAAGCGTTTATCAAGGTTTGAAAAATGATAGAGAAAGTGGAGGGGCACAACTTCGTTGGATCATCGATTCGATTGGTTAGGTTGGGGATTCTAAAGATGGTTAGATTAAGAAAGCCTAGTCTAAATCCTTCTTAATAATTATCCATATTAATCTCACTCGAGTAGGAATGGACGTGATTATTTGACAAACTAGCGCTCCTCGGCTTGGGTCCTATTAAAACAAATAATCGGACTAAACCCGAGATTTCAAACAACTATACGCACTCCATATTCTTTCTATAAAGCTAGGTAGACAAATGAAGGAAATGGTAGAGACCGCTCGTTTATTACATCTAGGTCTCTAAACTAGCCTAGAAATTTTCACTAATAAACTGGATAAAGTAACTTGTGGTGAACAACAACCCAATTCCCTTGAATTCAAAATTCTAACCCAAAATTAAGCATAGATGATCGACCAATCCAATCGATTCACCCAAGGATTAAAATAACGATACTGATAATGATACCAAGGTTCTGATTTTACTGATATATCGACTACCAACGGATATATCGATGGGTATCCAATAACAATTTCAATACCGGCTACCGATGGTACCGATGATAAATCGACTACCGATCAATATATCGATAAAAATCATATAACAAAATATAATTTTTTTTAAAATAAAAAAATCCAAAATATATGTCTATAAATCCAAAACATAAAATAATTTTTCATTTATTATTATGATAAAATAATTCTCAAATGCTACATATTCAAGAGAACAAATAAACTCAAAATACACACCACAAATTATAAAATAGTATTCAAATGGTATAAATTTTTAATAAACTCTCATCTGCTTCATCATCAGAAAGAGTGACATTGTACCCTATCTTTTGCTTCTTCAAGAAATTTGGACATTCTTTCTGAATGTGTCCATACCCTTCACATTCATGACATTGGATTCATTTCCCTCTGCCAGAGGTATTGTAAGTATGGTCTCCACCGTTACCATTCTTCTGAGCATTTCCATTCTTCTAAAATTTTTGTTGAAAGTTGTCCTTGACATCTTGAGAGGCATTCTTCCCGATCATCTGGTTGAACCTCTTCATCACCCTGCTATAATTATTGGCAAACATAGCAATAATGTCATCAATCTCATTATCTGAGTCAGAGTATACTAGCTCCTTTTAATCCAAGATAGAGCTCTTGAGAGCCATTCTTTTATTCTTCTTCTCCAATTTAGGAAGGGAAAGTGTTGTCGCTCGTTTTCGGACAACGATTTAGGAACCGAAAGCGGTTAGACCCAAGGCCGGACCAAGTGATCTCGCTTCGGTTCGAGCGTGTTGGACTCGGTATCCCGAGTCTTCCCTTAGCTGTGGTTGGTGTTCACCTCGTCTCGATACCTGAGAAGCAATAGAGAATACGTGAACTACAAAGGGGAAACAGAGGGGTTGCCTCTGTTCACCTCTCCGACGCTCAACATTAGTAGGGTTGAGGTAGATTGTAGAGGGTTTGAGTGTTTAGAGGCAAAAGATTAGTGAAACGAGTGAGTTATGAATTCGACAGCGTTTCGAGGCTCAAAATTGGATTACTTGGACCGAGGGAGAGACCCCGGTATTTATAGGCGACCAAGGGACGTTTTGAGGGTCCCTTGGCCGAGTGAGGTTGAGTCGGCCATCGACCGAGTGAGACTCGGCCGGCCGATGGCCGAATGAAATGCTGGCCGCCGAGGGAGATTCACTCGGCCAATGGCCAAGTGAAGTGTTAGGCCGGCAGGTGGCTTCACTCGGCCCTTGGCCGAGTGAATTGGTTGGGTCGTCAGGGGATTCACTCGGCCATTGGCCGAGTGAACCTAGTGGGCCGGCTGAGGGCTCACTCGGCCATTGGCCGAGTGAATCTCAATGGGCCGGCTGAGATTCACTCGGCCATTGGCCGAGTGAGCACGATGGGTCGGCTGAGGGCTCACTCGGCCATTGGCCGAGTGAATCTCGATGGGCCGGCTGAGATTCACTCGGCCAATGGCCGAGCGAACTCGATGGGCCGGCTAAGATTCATTCGGCCATTGGCCGAGTGAGCATGGTGGGTCGGCTGAGGGCTCACTTATCCATTGGCCGAGTGAATTGTTTGGGCCGGCCAATGGCCGAGTGAATTGAGCCGGCCATTGGCCGGGTGAGCTCGTCCGGCCGCCCGAAACGTCGATCGCGTCGTCGGACCTCGACGGGCCGATAACAGAAAGCTCGAACATCATAAGGGATCCCATGAGCTCATCAAACTTTAGTGTCTTAAAATCATGAACTTCCTCAATGGTTGTGATCTTCATTTTGAAACTGGGACTTAGAGCCCTCAGCGTTTTTCTGACTAGTTCCTCATCAGTCATTGGTTTTCCAAGGGAATAGGATTCATTAGAAAGATCCCGAATACGCACGTTGAACTCAGCTACAGACTTATCTTCAAACATGGTAAGGGCTTCAAAGTTGGTAGTAATATATTGAAGCTTTTGCTCACGCACTTTGATGGTCCCTTGATAAGCAACAGTAAGAATTTTCCATGCTTCTTTTGCACTTGTCAAGCCCATGAAAAATAGCATTAAGAGCATGAGAGTTACCCAAAGCTGCTTCATCCTCTGCAGGATCCCAGTCCTTCTCAGGTTTAAGACCGCTTTCTATCACTTTGTCATCCTTAGTGACAGGGGATTCCCAACCATGAATAACAGCCTTCCATGTCTTGCTGTCAAGAGATTTCATGAAGGCACCCATGCAAGCCTTCCAATAGCTATAGTTTGTTCCATCTAGAACTAGGGGACGATTAACCGATCCTCCTTCCCTGGAACTATCCATTACAAAACAGAACATATTAAACATGAAACCACCCTAAGATTTGGGTGCCCGCTTTTATACCAATTGTAATTCTATTTAGAGTGAGAGGCAAGATGTCGCACACAATGTAGCAGCAATATGTTCGACAACTTGCTTTATCACAGATTATGGATGATCAAATAAACAATGCGTAAAAGTAAAAACACACAATATGATTACCCAGTTCGGTGCAACGTCGCCTACGTCTGGGGGGCTCACAGCCAGTAGAAAGGGTTTCACTATCAAGTAGTCGATAGTACAAACAAGGACTTACATGAACAACATAAACATCAATGCCCTATAAACTATAACTACAAGTGATTACCAAAACAGGGAATCCCCCTGAATTTGAGACCCTTTCAATTCCACTCTTCAAGCACGCTTCGATACTTGGTTAGCTTCAATATCAACATACGTGAAGACTTCAATCACGTATACATAAGACCCAATTCTCACAGACACTCAGACTTCTAGAATAGTGTTTGTAGAATTACAATGCAATAGTTTTCCAGTAGGCCAATCGAGCACGTCTAGGAACCCTAAATATTTAATAAAGCGTCAAGAACTACTAAAGGGGGAGCACTCAGATTTTATAGCAGTCATACAAACTCGGATTTTATAGTAGTCATACAAGGGTTTCCGTACCCATAAATTTGTGAAGATAATGAAGGAAAGTCTTCAGCGATATGATCTAGCGAAATAAGAAACTTGCCAGAAATACAGTATGAGCGCAAAGAGAAAGATGTCTCTACAAATCCTGAAGCATGTTGACCGACATCTTTCCTTAACAACTTGCAGTAAAAAATAAGTCAACACATAACATAACAACAATCTCCCCCTTTGGCTATTTTTTTAGGCAAGCACTTCTAGAGCAGTTCTCAGCCAGGTTAAGTCTCAATCAAATAAGTCAAAATAAATGACAAAAATGACGACCTCTCCCATTGATTGCCTAAAAACATACCAAAGGCAAAGGTAAACAAAGACAAGACAAGGGCAAGAGAAAGTAGAAGGATCTGAGCAAGCAATAGAGAACTGAAGCAAACAGCAGAAACACCATCACAAGTAACGTAGTCTGAACATACATACCGGGGAAAAAGTAGAGGCTGATCACACGAGTAGCCATGGAGTGTTTCAATAAAAAAAAACAATATTCAGATGTTACAGACCAAATTAAAAAGACTATAAAAAGTATGAGTCCCAGTAGAGTCATCGTCGTCTTTTTCAACAATTACTTCGTCGTCACTGTTGGACGTAATCGGATAAGAGGTAGACGCATCATCAGTGCCAGGTGGAGGGGTCATCACCTTTAGAAGACCCTCACAAATGGCTTTCATGCGTGTATAGGTCTCAATGATCTTTTTTAGTGCAGTGAATTCTTCATAAAGAACCTTGAGAATGTCACTCTGCACAACATCAGAAAGGGAAGCTACTTTCAAAGTTCCACCAGAAGCGATAGATGTCGCGACAGAAGGTATGACAAGATCACGAGCATGTTTTCCTTCGCATACCTATCTGGTAAATGAGGCAGACCAGACCAGCCTTGATGCTTGACCCGTGAGAAGAGGGAGCCCAATTTGTGACCAATGTCCTGTACATAACAAAATAGTTAGTAGAAAGATCAGACGAGGGGAGAGAACACTTCTTCGGCCAAATCTTCTTCTCGTCGTTAGAAAGCCCTTTGGCCACAACATTCATAGAAGGGAGATGATCAGCATTGATAATTTTCCCAAAACCCAAAAATTCATTGATCACCGATGAAGAGACATCGAAGTAGTGCCCACACACATAAACTTTTACTAAACTCAGGGCTATGAGGCTGATCAATGGAAGCAAACAGGTTCACAACAAGTTTCTTTACCAGTTTAGGGTAGTAAGTACATATCCCCGTGACAGTTTTGAGAAGTTGGGCATCATGAAGTAGCTCCATGATCACATCAATCGTCAGGGCTTCCTTAGACAACTCCTTCTCAGGACACACAATCATGTGATAAACATACCTCCATTTCCTAACCCGATCTTTTTCGTGAAAGGATATGTTATCTAGAGGAGCAGAAGGGACATCTTTTGGAAGTTTTTGGCCTCTAACAGATCTTCTGCTAGCCAAGGACAGGCTCTCAGGACGAGCAGTTTCTTCCTCTTCTTCCTCAATGTCTCCCACAATGTCAGAGACATTTTTCTCAATATTTTTCTTTCTTAACTTCTTCTTATTCAAACCCATCTTCACAGGCTTCTTCTTCTTCTTCTTCTTCTTCTTCTTCTTCTTCTTCTCAGGAGCCTTGGACTTCTCAGACTCCACTTCTTTTATAGGACTTTTGTCCTTCACGGGTTTCTTTCCAATATATTTCTTTTTCTTCCCTTTTTCCCTGAGGGAAGCCAGTGTTTCATTATCACCAGTTTCTTTTCTTTTTCCCGAAACAATAACATTTTCTTTAGTCTTCATAGCAGCATCGCTAGGAGAAACCCTTACAACCTCAGTTTCTCTGACAAAAGCAGTAACATCTTGAGCAACATCTTTTTCAATAACAGGATTGTCAACAATAACATTGTGAGATAACCAAAGAATCCCACTAATGACATCAGCATATGGAGGATCAGTGGAAACAAGGAGAGATCCTATTTGTCCGAATCTCTTTCTACACTATGTCATTTAAGTTCATAGGTTCTAAAACACCACTAATTATATCCACATTCCCAACTTCTTTTTCTTTTTCAGCAACTATAGAAGAAGGGACAGAACCGGAGATACCTTTGATGCTTACATGAGGAGCTTCGATCGGGGAGGCAGAATCCTGTTCCTGAGAAGGAACTCCTTCCTTGTTAGTGACTTCAGTGCTTTCTTCTCTCTCGGAGGAATCACTGGAAGAGATCGACCCAGTGACATCTTGAATCGTTAATGCAGTCTTCTTTGGTGCAAATTTCACCTCTTTCTTTTTCGCAAGGACATTCTCTCTGATAGGGAGAGTCTTTTTGGGTTGAGCATCTTAGACCTGACCATCGAAGCTCTTCTCGGAAGACACTCCCTTGACTCGAACCCCATGTTGGGTGATCTGAACATCCGAACCTTCCATAGCGATAACCTTCTTCTTAGCCATAGCAAAGGTTTTTTTTTCACTTCTTGTTCCAACCATCCTGGCAAAAATTTCAAGATAACTACCACAAAATATATCAGGAAAGAGGTAGTTACATAGGTAAAAGAAATTGCAAGAAAATAGGCCGAGAAAATAATTTTGAGGATCGATAATTTTTGAAACCAAGTAACTTCCCAAACTTCCTCGAGATACAAACCGTCAATTGCATGTGTTTGGAGGTGATGAAGCTCAGAACGACGTCGCATGATAAGTTGGGCCAAAAGATAGCTCAAGACCAAATAGAAGAAACACATTGGCACTATAGCCCTGTAACCGTGTCGAATGGGCCAGCCAGATAAATAGGCCCATGACAAAGAATAAACATAGATCCATAAGCAATAATTCAGACAAATGAGCTCAAGATAGACATGAGCCTTTAAAGCACAAAACTGGCTAGGACCCAGTAATTTGTATTAGTCAATAACAAATAGACCAAGAGATGACCTACGATCCTCAAAATTATTTGCATCCAACGCCTTAGTAAAGATGTCAGCTAATTGTTTTCCAATGTGAATGTACTCTAGCCTGATTTTTTTATCTTCCACAAGGTCTCGAATAAAGTGGTGTCTGATCTCTGTGTGCTTAGTCTTGTTGTGTTGAACAGAATGTCATGACATCTTGCCCAACACCATACTCAGCTGGCATTTGTCTCATCCATAACAATTGAGTGCAGCTACTCCCCGCGGCAACGTACTCTGACTCTACAGTAGACAGAGAAAAACAATTTTTCTTTTTGCTGAACCATGAGATTAGGTTGTTACTAAGATAGAAACAACCACCATAAGTGTTTCTTCTGTCAACTGTACTTCCTGCCCAATCAACATCACGGTATCCCACAAGAGTAAAGGTGGTATCAAAGGATTACAATAAACCAAAGTCAGCAGTTCCTGAGATATACCTTACAATACGTTTAGTCTGAGAGAGATGGCTAGCTTTGGGATTGGCTTGATAACGAGTACACACACCAACTGAATAAGCAATATCTAGACCACTGGTAGTAAGGTATAAGAGATTTCCAATAATGCTTCTGTATAGGCTTTGATCAACAGATTCACCAAGATCATCTTTAATAAGTTTCACATGAGTGGCAGCCGGAGTACGTTTGTGAGAATATTTCTCAACTACAAACTTCTTCACAATATTCTTGGCATACTTGCTTTGAGTTAAAAAGATTCCATCATCAATCTGTTTGATATGAAAGCCCAAAAAGAAGTTGAGCTCACCAACCATGTGTTCTCAATGGTGCCTACAAGAAGAGTAGTAGTCTTTATTTATGTAAATTTGATGTAATAAAGTCTCACGAAGACTCGTGCTTGTAACTGCTGAATTATTAATAAAAGTTGAAACGTTCATTCATTCTTCCTTGTCTGTTTGAAGATTTATGATAAACTATAGTCTTTAGTCCTTAAACAAACCTAACAACAAATAAAGAGTCAAATATATATTTTCATGAACAAACTCTTCATGGTTTGCTTAAAACAGTTTATTCCCAATCTAAGGGTCAAAGGGCTATTGATCCCAGTATGATTGTTAGCAGAATCTATGATGTCTGGTTATGGGACATTGAGAGTTGGAGACTTTATAGTTCTTCCTAGGTATCTTCAGAAAGTATTGAATTGACCAATGCACTTCTAGAGACAGAATAAGAACAAACCATTTAACCTCTTATGTCTCGAAGTCACTACGTATTAATTGCATCATGCTTACTTCAATCCTAAAATGAGACATGTCATTTCATGCTTACGTATTCTCATTTGAGAAAGTCAGAGTTCTAGATTCATTGTGTGATATAGACAAGACCTATTGGTGAAGTACTAAGTTATGAAGATGTCATGAGTAATTTTGTGAAGATGTCATAGATATGGAATTCATGTACAAGATTGCTGAAACGCAATGTATATCACCTCATGCTTTGTTCCATGGAATGTGAATAAATGAACTGGCCAGTGTCCGAATTGAGTCATGACTCTTTTGGATGAATCAATGTGACTTGTTAGCTCCTCGTCAATACATTGTTTCTAACTTATTCACAAGCGACAAAGGAGTTGAGGAAATAACAACTAGAATAGTAAAATGGTAATTTTGTAAATCTCATCTAGTTGATGATATTCATGAAGGGTAAACACAGATAATATTCAATGGATCCACTCATTACAATTAAGTAGAATTCTTGAGCAGAAAATATATTCATTTGAACCGAGAGATTTGAGTGTCAACTCTTTAGTTGAGTCTGTTGACATTAAGCTAGAACTTGGAAAAGGTTTGTGAACTTTTGAGTCCATTTGGATCCATGAGGTCACTACCACAAGTCATTAGAGTATGACTGGTTAAACTAGAAGCTAAGTAAAAAACAAAAACTAGACAAGTTTTACGAAAATTGTCTAAAGGTAATTTTGTCCTTTTGGATATGGGATGGTATGAATGTCAATAAATAAGTTTTTTGACATTGTCATATGATGACAATGAAATGTGTCACATGGCCGTATTAGAGTAATTGGGCCTCGATGATTAATTTCATTTCATGGAATTTTATTTGAAAATTCTTAATGGTTCTTATGTTGTCATGAACAAATGAAGAAACATCTAGAAGCTCCTTCTAGAAGCCTATAAACCATCCAAACAAAGAGGAGAAAGAGAATTATTTTGTGCATTGATATATGAAGATAATCGCCAAAAGAAAAACAGGAAACAAATTTCCTCTACAAGCAAATGAATGGGCAGCAAGGAGAGAGGCAAGACAAATGAGGAAAAAAAATCCAAGGCCTTCTAGAAGCCATCTTGGACGTGTGACATGAGGAAAATGGAAGCAAATATTTGCTCATGAATATGTGATATACTATAGAAAAGAGGAAACTACTTTTTTTAAGGTAATCATCCTCCTATAAATACCCCACCTCATTCACAACTCACAACACACAATTTTAGAGATTGAGAACTTCACTCTCTAGAATAGTGGCCGCCCATCTCTCTCTCTCTCTCTCTCTCTCTCTCTCTCTCTCTGACCCTTCTTGTTCTTTTGTTTTTGCACCTAGGTCCTTATTAGACCTAGCATTTGTTTTAGCTCTTTGGCTCCAAGACTTGTTCTTGAGTCATCGTGTTTAAAAGTGCCCACACACTAAATCCTAACCACACTCAAACACTCTAGTGGTAGAAACTTCCGTGGTTGCTCAACAGGTTCAAAAAGACTGGTGGGAGAAGCGTGCTGTGTGGGGAGACGAACGTTTCAACCTTCCAAACGCTTCTCAACATTCAAGCTCCATTCGATGTTGGTACCTAGTAAAAACTAAATGCAGTTTAAAAATTTTAAATTATATGTTCATGCGCTTTGTCTAGGTTGTAAAAACGTTTTACGTGTTTTAAAGAAGTTTTTTATATTCCGCCGCTTGCTAGAAGCGATAAATCTTTTCTTAATCCTAGATCTATTCCAACACCATGCTCATCTCGAATTCAAATTGCATTTTTTGCACAAAAGGTCCACCATCTTGTTCAACATTCCTACAAACACAATGTCATCAACATAAATCTGTGGAATCATGAGATTTTCTTCTTCTTTCTTTATGAACAGAGTTTTATCGACTCCTCCACGAACATACCCATTATGCACAAGAAATTAAGTCAGTCTTTCATACAAAGCACGAGGTGCCTGATTGAGATCATAGAGAGCCTTTCTAAGCTTGTACACGTGCCGAGGCGAGTTAGGATCAACAAATCCTTTAGGCTGTGCAACATACACTTCTCCATTCAAGTACCCATTCAGAAAGGAACTTTGGCATCCATCTGAAATAGTTTGAAAAGTGAAGATGACAAGAGAGTAATAATCTGATAGCTTCAAGCCGAGCCACAAGAGCAAAAGTTTCATCAAAGTCCACTATTTCCACCTGTGTAACACCCTACGCCACAAGTCTAGCTTTTTTTTAGTTATATTACCATGCTCAACAGATTTATTCTTGAAAATCCACTCAGTTCCAATAACATTTACATTTTCCGGTTTAGGCACTAATTCCCACACTTCATTTCTTTCAAATTGCACAAGATCTTCTTCCATAACACTAATCCAGTATTCATCTTCAATAGCCTCAGTAACATTTTTAGATTCAATTTTAGAGACAAAGCAGACATTACCAACCATTTCTCTGTAGTTGACAGGCTTCTTCGTTCGAGTACGTATCCTATCTTCAACATCACCAATGACATCTTCAACATGATGATTTTTCTGAATTCTCCTAGAAGGAGCACATCTTTCAAGAAATGCTACTGTTTCCTTGTCAGGGCATGAGTCATCAGGGGGGAATCATCTTCAGACACAATGTTGTTCGACTTATCAGCAATATCTTTCCTGACATCTGAGCTACTGGGTATAGCTTCATCTTCATCATCAATACTCACAGAAATATCAGGGGGAACCATTAACAACAAAATTTATGGATTCCATCATGGATTTAGTGTGCTTCTTATAGACATTATAAGCACGACTGTTTCTAGAGTAGCCAATAAAGATACCTTCGTCACTCTTTGGATCAATCTTCTGATGAGGATCACGATCAGCCAGAATATAGCAAACGGTGCTAAAGACATGAAAACATTTAACGTTTGGCTTCCTCCCCCTCTATATCTCTTAATGAATTACAATAGTGCTTGGGCGAATGGTAACTCGGTTGTGAATATGACAAGCGGTATTAAGAGCTTCAGCCCAAAAGTGTAGATTGACAAGCATCATTACCATCGCCATTTCCTGAAGAGTACGATTCTTTCTTTCAATAATTTCATTCTGTTGTGGAGTAATAGGAGCAGAGAATTCATGAGCAATGCCCTCTGCAATACAAAAGTTAGCAAAACTATTGTTCTCAAACTCCCTCCCATGATCACTTCTAATCCTGACCACTTTACCAATACTTTCACCTTTTTCTCTTTGCACTTGCTTGCACATGGCATCAAAAACAGTAAAAGTGTAAGATTTTTCATGAATAAAATCAACCCAAGTGTACCTAGAGAAGTCATCGATACAGACAAACACACATCTCTTTCCACTGAGACTGTCAATCTGCATAGGATCCATCAAGTTCATGTGTAGGAGCTCTAGAACACGTGAGGTAGTAAGATGTTGCGCCATCTTTGGGAGGCTTTTTGACCTATTTTCTATCTGACAATCACCACAGATTTTTTCTTCAACAATCTTAATGTCGGGGAGTCCAACAATGGCCTTTTCAGAAACAATCTTGTTTATTCCTCTCGAGGTTTAGATGACAAGTTTTAGTGTCATAGCTTAGCTTCATCAACTTGTGAGATGAGACACGCTGTGACAGGTGATTCTCTGCTTTGAGACCACATGTAGCTGTTGTCTTGAGATCTGATTCCTTTCATCAGCTCATCTTGTTCTTCTTAGTCACAACACATTCATCACGAGTAAAGTTAACAGACAGATTCAGATCATAAAGTTGACTAGTACTTAT
This sequence comes from Urtica dioica subsp. dioica, assembly GCF_054948205.1. NCBI lineage: Eukaryota > Viridiplantae > Streptophyta > Magnoliopsida > Rosales > Urticaceae > Urtica > Urtica dioica. Next base: position 25,199,531 of record NC_142762.1, read on the forward strand.
GAGATTTGGAGTAAGACCATCAACCAATAAAGCTTTTAAGTAGGGTTTTATGTTGGATAGAAAACTCTTAATACCTGTCATGTGTCGAGAGCACGCACTATCAAAATATCAGTCATCTCCGGCAAAGGCACGAAGTGAGGTGGTATAAGCAATGTTGGCACGGTGAGAGGTTATCTTTGCTCTCCGCACCTATTGTGGTGGGAGGTTATGTCGAGGTCGCCTTTGAGATGATTGATGCTGATGAAGATTCCTCCCATACAGGCGATAGCAAAAGGGGAAGATGTGACCACGACAACTGCAATAATGATAGATCCAACGAGGTCGTTGACAAGAGACCTTGTTGATGTTGGTGACGAACGAGTGGTATCAGACACGAACAATCGCTCTGATGCCACTTGTTGGTGACAAAGGTGGGGGTATCGGACACAAACGATTGCTCCGACACAACTCGTCGGTGAAGCACGTAGGATATCAGACACGAACAATCGCTCTAATACCACTTTTTGGGAAAAGTAAGTATGTATCAGACACAAACAATCACTCCGATTCAACATGTTGAAGAAACACGAGCGGTACTGGACAAGAACAATCGCTCCAATACCACTTGTTGTAATTATGTGCTCACCTTGATAACCATGTAAGTTGCGGAATAAATTAATAACACTAACAAGAGATAATTAAATGTATGGTTATCTAACAAGATCTAGATTTACTTTATTAATCAAAGAATGAAAGCATTCAACCATGTCAAGCAACCAATAAGAACAAAGAACAAGGTTCATAGAGAACTTACGGATTGGGCTCACGAACAGAAACATCAAGCTTTCTCAATCCATCTTCAAACGCCTTGATCTCCTTCTTCAAGCTTCCAAATTCTCGTCTTGGAATGCCTTGATCTCCTTCTTCAAGCTTCCAGATCCTCGTACTCCTCTTGATGACATCGTAGTCTTCCGAAACATAATCTTCGGACGAATAAAGAAATACGGCATGGAACCACACTCTTTAATCTCACACAATCAAGAAACAAATCTTGTTTCAAGATCTCACTCTTATTTTCTAAGAACGGAATAGAGCAAGTCCAAGGAGTAGAGAGAGAGAGAGAGAGAGATAGAGAGAATCGGCCAGGAGAGAGAGGGAGAGGTCTTTGGTCGAAATTCTAAGGCACCAAAAGTGTGTTTTTCTCTTCTCATGAACCCCTTATTTATAGTAGTGCAAATGATATATTATTGGTAGTTTCCAAAATATATTATTTCCTTTTATTGTGTTCACACTAGTGAATCAAAGCTTGACCCTTGGATCTCATCTCATGGATCCTACTTTCTCTCTTAGCCATCAGATCAATATCTATGAGATTTTATTTTATGTTTAAATAGAGAATATTTAATTATGAGAGAACAAAGGAAATATCTTATTTCCTTTTCAATATTATTCTCTCCTAATATTCATGAGAGAAAATAAATGACAATATATTATTTCCTTTTAAATATTATTCTCTCTCCTTTATTTAAAAAACTAAAGAGAAAATATTGGTAACTACCAATTATGTTATGGACGCAATTAGAGGCACACAGCCAAGGGGATTTGGCGTAAATCTTGTGCCCAAATCTCCTTAAAATTTGTCCATCCCATATTGTGCAAAGCCCAATTGCTCAAAGCCCATTTAATTATTTATTTACTTGGTCCAACAATAAACAAATAAGTAATTGATTAATTATTTACTTGATAATACAATAAATAATAAATACTACGATAAATAATTATTTAATTCTGCAAATACCCATATTTCAGAATTGATGTTGTCAATAACAATTACAGCTTGTGAGATTATAATAATGAAACATTATTATTAGAGGTTCTTTATTCGTCTTATCGAAGCCAAATCGGGGACTATGGACCTAGTAATAGACGCTTAACAAATCCGATGAAAAGATGAAAAATTCCTTTCTCTTTTCCACATCGATTTGTCTAATCTTGGTCAGACTCCACGTTGGTACGCCAAGACTGAACTCTCCTTTATATTAGAATTATATTTACTCATCGTGATGAGTGCACTGATCTAGTTAGTTCGTGATCAAGATCCTCCAGGTTCAACCCGTATCGAGAAAAGTCAATTAATTTGTTATACTTTTCTTGATACATATATACCCTAAGCAATGTTGCTTCCCCATCGAAAGATTCTTCCGAACGTACATACTTTGGAAGTGTCGGCAATCTATCGGTTTTGGAATCAATCCTTAGGTGAGTGAACATTGACCTTCTTTTAAGAAGGCTGGATTTCGTATCTGTCAACTACGTCCAACTCGAAACATGCTCCGAAACTCGCAAGACATAAGCTGTGATTAGCATGATAGTAGCCTTTTAGCGAATGAGTCAAAGAGCGCGGTAACATGATCCAGTGTCCATGATCACTTCAGGATTTAGATCAAGTCTCAATGTGACCATCATAGCGACCCCCGTTAGTGTGCCATAACGGTACTTAAACGACACATCTACAACCAAAGTCTGTCCGGGTCGTGCACTAGCATAAGTGCAGAATGCTCGCACGTCGTGATCAATCTTCACTAATGTTCTGCATATATGACTTTAGATACAGCTATTCAGGCATGTTTCATTCATCAACCATGTTTTAGGTACAACGCCCGAAGCCAGTGCCCAGCGCGTGACTCAGTTTAATACGGAGGCTATGGATGATAGTTGCTATTGATTCTGATATACATACCTCAATCCACTAATCATATGATGCTAATAAAGTAAACCATTATTCTAATTAGTAATCATTTATTTATTATCTCTCGTGGGCAAGAATTCCTAACAGTTGGTCTATTGTGCTGCCGCTGAAAGTAATTCTGATACTTGTCAGGGACAAATGTCTGAGACATGTTGTGAGGCATCTGGGCAGCTATCTTCTGAGGAATGAAACTGGTATGAGAAGTACATCTACCATGAGTATACCCAAGGCCCTTCATATTCTTAGCACGCTTTCTAGCAGTAAGAATTTTGTTAAGGCTTTTGTGTTTGAGTTTAACATTCTGACATATTTGGTCATCTGGTCAAGCTCTCCATTTAGACGGCTCACTTCACGCTTTAGATCTACAATGGTTTCCAGGAACCTGGCTTTATCCTAAGTTAGCGCAAGAATTAGTTCATTCTTCTTGTCCAAAACCTGAGATTCTTCAACCCACTCAGTATGCATCACACTATAAGCATCATTAAGAGTATCGTTAGATAGGTCATCCTCATCAATAGCAACAATATTAATCTTTGAGGAGCAAGCAGTATTAGTATTATTATTAGCAACTTGATTTGAAATAGTGGCAGTAAAGGCAACAAAATTGTTTATATGATCAGTGTAACTCGCATCTGCTTCATCATCGGAAAGAGTGACTTATACCCTCTCTTTTGCTTCTTCAAGAAATTTGGACATTCTTTTTTAATGTGTCCATACCCTTCACATTCATGACATTGGATTCCTTACCCTCTGCCAGAGGTATTGTAAGTACGGTCTCCACCTTTACCATTCTTGTGAGCATTTCCATTCTTATAAATTTTTTGTTGAATATTGTCCTTAACATCTTGAGAGGATATCTTCCCGATCATCTGGTTGAACCTCTTCGTCACCTTGCTATAATTCTTGGCAAGCATAGCTATAATGTCATCTATCTCATTATTTGAGTCAGAGTACACCTGCTCCTTTTGATCCAAGATAGAGCTCTTGAGAGCCATTCCTTTATTCTTATTCTTCAGTTTAGGAAGGGAAAGCTCGAACGTAATAAGGGATCTCATGAGCTTATCAAACTTTAATGTCTTCAACTCATGAAACTTCCTCAATGGTTGTGATCTTCATTTCGAATCTGGGACTTAGAGCCCTCAGCGTTTTTCTGACTAGTTCCTCATCAGTAATTGATTTTCCAAGGGAATAGGATTCATTAGCAAGATCCCAAATACGCACGTTGAACTCAGCTACATACTCATCTTCAAACATGGTAAGGGCTTCAAAGTTGGTAGTAATATATTGAAGCTTTTGCTCACGCACTTTAGTGGTCCTTTGATAAGCAACAATAAGAATTTCCCATGCTTCTTTTGCACTTGTACATGTATTTATGAGCCTGAAAACATTTTTTCAACCCTATTAAAAGGAGCATTAAGAGCATGAGAGTTACCCAAAGCTGCTTCATCCTCTGCAGGATACCAGTCCTTCTCATATTTGAGACCGGTTTCTATCCGTTTATCATCCTTAGTGACAGGGGCTTCCCAACCAATAATAACAGCCTTCCATGTCTTGCTGTCAAGATATTTCATGAAGCCACCCATGCGAGCCTTCCAATAGCTATAGTTTGTTCCATCTAGAACTAGGGGACGATTAACCGATCCTCTTTCCCTGGGACTATCCATTACAAAACAGAACATATTAAACATGAAACCACCCTAAGATTTGGGTGCCCGCTTTGATACCAATTGTAATTCTATTTAGAGTGAGAGGCAAGATGTCGCACACAATGTAGTAGCAATATGTTCGACAACTTGCTTTATCACAGATTATGGATAATGAAATAAATAATGCGTAAAAGTAAAAACACACAATATGGTTACTCAGTTCGGTGCAACGTCACATACGTCTAGGGGGGCTCATAGCCAGTGGAAATGATTTCACTATCAAGTAGTCAATATTACAAACAAGGACTTACATGAACAACATAAACATCAACGCCCTAGAAACTATTGTTACAAGTGATTACCAAAACAAGGACTCCCCCTGAATTTTATACCCATCTTAATTCCACTCTTTAAGCACGCTCCGATGCTTAGTCAGCTTCAATTTCAACGCACGTGAAGACTTCAATCACGTAACTCAAGACTTAATTCTCACAGACACTCAGACTTCTGGAATAGTTTTTGTATAATTACACCGTTCTTATCAAAACAAATAGTTTCCCAGACCGCCAATCGAGCACATCTAGGAACCCTAAATATTTGATAAAGCATCAAGAACTACTAAGGGGGAGCACTCGACTTTTATAGCAGTCATACAAATCTGGAAGTCGAACTATAGGGTTTCCTTACCCATAAATGTGGGATCACCAGGGAAAGTCTTCAGCGATACGATCTAGCAAAACAAGAAACTTGCCAGAAATACAGTCTGCGCACAAAGAGAAAGATGTATCTACAAATCCTGAAGCATGTTGACCGACATCTTTACTTAACAACTTGCAGTAAAAATTAAAAAAAAATCAAATTCGGGTAATATTTTGAATTTTTAACTACTAAAAGATATCGATATTTTATCGATATATCATCGATTTTTTAACGATATTTATAAAACGATAACGATTATAGCTGATATTTTACCGAGATCTCGTCGGTACCGATATATGAGTAATATGTCAACAATACATCCCAATATTTTGATCTTTGGATTCACCTAAGTATATCACACTTCTATTATGTGTTTAGCTAGTCATGATTATAATCAAACAACACAATATGAAAATGAGTACAAGCATCGATACAAAGAGAGACATTGACATTCAATTATCAATAATCCACAATCAATATCAAATTCAAACAGTGTCATAATAATCTAAATAAAGATCAATTAAGTTATCTCAAATGAATTAACAAGATTCAAGCAAGAAAACGTAAAGAAAATAAAGATAGTGATAGAAGGATAAAACTATTGATAGATGTTGATGAGTAATATGTTGGAGAGAGTTGTCACAAGGTCCCTCTCCTTCTTCTTCTCTACAAAAGTTTCAACTTCCTTCAATGGACCATTCTTCAATCTCCAAGTTCAAACTTAGCTCTCCAATTTTTCTATGAAGTAATGTCGTGTAATGAAGGAAAGTAACCTAACCAAGAGTATATAGTCCTTCGATTTGTAAATCTGGAGTATTATGGGCCCTTGAAGAGTCAAAATTAGCTAAAAAAACGATTCTTTTAGGAAAAAAAAAAAAAAAAAAAAAAACGATTCGCGACATCCACGCGACGCGTCTTGTCGCGTTGGTTTTAACACGATAATCGCATGAGTCTTCGTCTGGGAATTGTTAACACAGGTGCGACTCATAGAAAGTCGAAACTTCTTGGTCCTTCAAACCTAAGTGATCCCCGTACGGTAGCGTGTACACTCTTGCTTCGGCGATGGCACACTCTCCGAGAGGTATGAATTGGACCATTGTATCCATCGCAGCGTATTTTGGAGATTGTCCTCACAACAAATCATTTTACTATGAAAATAAACAATATACCACTGCAAAATAAAGTATTCAACATATCAGTTCACTTTGAAATAAGTAAACAATATAAAAGTGTAAAACAGTACCAATGTAGTAAACCGGTGTAGTACACCCTTTAGAAATGCAGTAAACAGTATACCAAACAAACGATGATCACCATTTCTTATGACCACATCCCTTGAGGCGAATGTTGGAGCTTCGCTTGGTATTTTTTGGAGAATCCGAAGCAACTTCTAGTGAAATGGTAACTTTGTCATATCCGACGAACCTCTGTCGTTTTCAATATGATAGCAAAATGTTTTAGCCATCACAATGAATGTGCCGAGCTTTACTTAGTCTGGTCGGAGATTCCGATGCAAATTATGGAATCAATCTAAAATTTATGACACACTTGATTTTTATTTTTTGGAGGACAACTCACTTAATTGCACATCATATGAACTAAGAACATCATATGAACTTAAGGTCCAAAGTATCTCGATGACATATCTCTATCGAGGCGTACTCTATAAAAAAAAAAAATGATAACAAAGAGTTTCGTTTTCTAAAAAATAAAAAATCAACTCTTTAAAATATTGAATATATCAACAAGACTGTCAAATGTTATCGAAAAACATTGTCTAAAAAAATGTTAAATAAAAAAAGTTACTATTTGCACGAGCCTTTCAAATGCATATATTAAGCGGAAAATAGCTTCAACTAGTAGTAATTTTGGTACTTTAGACTAAAATAGTAGCAACTATATTTTTGGACACCTTTACTAGTAATTGTAGACTTATCTATCTACAAATGTTGTTAATTATAGACTTGTAAGTCTACATTTTATGACAACTATATACTTTCATGTCCACATTTACTAGTAAAAGTGTTCTAAAACATAGTTGCTACTATTTTTGTCAAAATTATCAAAATTGCTACTAGTTGATGTCATTTCTCATGTGTAGCTGGCCCAATAGTCAAAGCAAGTATTTAATGCATGAAGGATGTTTTTATTTTTCTATACTATCTACTCGAGATTCCTTTGGTCTGCTTGGTAATCATGAAGTATTGGTATTAGGCGCCACCTTTTTAGGTTGAATTAAATATATGGTTTGCAAGTCCAAAGTTTTGAATATTTTTAATCAGCCAAGACTTCTAAAACCGCAATCCGCAACATGCGAACACCGCCGTTTCCGTTCTTGATTCGTGCAATAATCAGATAATGGCTTGTTTCCTGTATAGATGGGTAACCCACATGTTATTTCTTTGTATTTATGATTGTTTGAAGTCTACTTTTCATCTACTTCCTATAGAAGTTTTTGAATTTCCTTTGTGTTATTCTTGTAATCTAAGCATTTGTGCTATTTATATATATATATCATTTTAAGTATCTAACTCAAGTTTCATTTTATTAGAGAAATTGCACACTGGGTTGAAGTTAATTAAATGAACAGATAATTTAATTAATTTCGACCTGGTAGACTATTTTTTTAATAGAACTTGAGTTATTTTTTAAAAGCAAGATGAGCTACTTGACTACTAGCCTAATTTCCATAATATATATATATATATATATATATATATATATATATATATATATATATTCAAAATAAATATGTTAACATATGAAAGAGTATACAATAATGATGTATTTGGCGAATCATATAAGTAAAATAATATAAATGTAAGTTTTATTTGTTTACTAAAATATTTTATCATAATTTTAAGTTGTAATAATTATTAAAAAAATAATTAAGTTTTTATTGAAAATAAATTATATATTAGTTTGGTCAATATTTATATAAATTTCTTAATTATATTTTGTTATAGAATATCAATCGATATACTTACTCGTAAGTGATATATTATCGATAATCGATATTAAAATTGTTATATAATATCAATGGATATATAGTAGTCTGATATATCATCTCAGTATTAATAAATATTTTAATGTTGAATTATGAAGTAAGAATGTATTAATTAAGGATTTTTATTTGGATAATGTATCAACATAGTCAATTTCAAACATGTTTTTAAGGATGTAACTAACGTCTGGTAAATTTTGTAATCTAGCAATTTACAGACATAAACAGTTAAAAACTATCGAAAATACTCTTATGCAACATAAATCATAAGAATCAATTACAAGCCAACGTTTCAGCCAATCAAAACTTATCGTTTGTAAAATAAACGGAAATTAACTGAATTTAACCCAAAAAAACGGACGGAAATTAATTGAAATTAACCCAAGAAAAACGGAAATTAACTGATTGGACTAGATTTTTAATCGCAACTAATTAGACTACAGAACCAACTACTAACCTACGTTTCAGCCAGCCAAAATTTATCGCATGTAAAATAAATGAAAATTAATTAAAGAAAAACGGAACTTAACTGAATGGACTACCTTTTGATCGCAACTAGTTGGATTACAAAAAAGGAAAAAAAATTATTATGGAATAAATCAAGCTAATGTGTATTAAAGCTACATTATTTGATTGCGATCAAAACGTTGACTACATGTTTATGTCCAGCCGATTTTAAAAAGATGTATTTGTGTTACATTTGAAACTTATATAAAATGTTAGTTAGATTGCAATAGTAACTTTTCAACTCGCTTAATCCGGTGTAATTTTTCTTTTTATTTCGTTACATGAAAGTGCTCTTCGACATTCAAATAAAATTACGGAATTGAATGAGAATGAGAGTACTAAAACCAAGTCACAGCGTCACAAAATTAAACTCAAAGCAGAAGCAAAGCTCGGGTTTTTGCAACGTAACAGACGAGGCGTATCGCCCGGAAAACTGGTCTCTCCTCATAAGGAATCACATCTCTGGAGGGTCGCCCGAGAAAGCTGTTCGTCTCTACATCCGAATCCGCAGCGATGGCTTCCACGCCTCGGGGCTGGTCCCTCTGGTCCTCAAGGCCTGCGCTTCGCTCTTCCTCACCGGCCACGCTATGGCCCTCCACGCCGAGTCGCTCAAGCTCGGCATTGACGCCCACGTGCTGGTCGGAACCTCCCTTGTCTCCACTTACGCCAAATGCCTGGCTCTTCGGGACGCCCGGAAGATGTTCGACCAAATGCCCCACAGAAATCCAATCACTTGGAATGCCATGATCGGCGGGTATTTCAAGAACCGTGACTCGGAGTCCGCTTCTGCATTGTTCGAGAGGATGCCCGAGCGAACCTCTGTGACGTGGGTCGAGATGATCGGCGGACTCTCGAGGATCGGCGACACCATGAAGGCTCGGAAGTTCTTCGACCTCGTCCCGCGGGAGCTCAAGAATCTGGTGACGTGGACAGTGATGGTGGACGGGTATTGCGCCAACGGGAAAATGGAGTCGGCAAGAGAGGTGTTCGATCGGATGCCCGAACGGAACTCCTTCGCATGGTCCTCGATGGTCTCCGGGTACTGCAAGACCGGCAACGTGAAGGAAGGCAGAGTCGTGTTCGATCGAATACCGGTGAAGAATCTCGTGAACTGGAATTCGATGATCTCGGGTTACGTCCAAAATGGATTCCCTGAGGAAGCGCTGACGATTTTCCACGAGATGAGAAGGCGCGGCTTCGAGCCGGACCAAGTCACGGCCGCGACCGTCCTCTCAGCCTGCGCTCAGTCGGGATCGCTAGAGCTCGGCGAGGAAATACACCGCCGGATGATCGAGAAAAGGGTGAAACCGAATCGGATCGTCCTCAATGCGCTGGTCGATATGTACGCAAAGTGCGGGGATTTGGGCAAAGCAAGGCTCGTCTTCGAGAGTACCAGAGAGGGAGAGAGAAGCACGGCATGTTGGAATGCGATGATCTCGGGGCTCGCGGCGAACGGACGGTGCAAGGAAGCTCTCGAGCTGTTCCGCCGCGTGGCCGGGCCCGACGAGATAACGCTCCTCGCTGCCCTCTCGGCGTGCGCCCATGGAGGGCTTGTCGACGAGGGCGTCGAGATATTCTCGGAGACGATGGCGAAACACGGTGTGGTAACAAACGTGAAGCACTACGGCTGCTTGGTGGACCTCTTGGGTCGGAGTGGAAGGCTGAGAGAAGCGTTCGATCTGATCAAGAGAATGCCAATGGAACCCAACGACACGGTCTGGGGAGCCATGCTCGGAGCTTGCCAAATTCATTCAGACGCGGAGATGACCGAACGGGTCGTTGCAGAGCTCGAAACTCCCGATCCGAAACCGGGCTCGGCGCCAAAAAAACCGCATTACGCGCTTTTGTCTAATATATACGCTGCTTCTGAAAAATGGGAGAAGGCCGTGAGGATCCGGATTGATATGGCAAACCAAGGGCTCAAAAAGACGCCCGGGTTTAGTTCGGTTGTTCCTTGAGATGCCCGGTACTAACATTTCTTTCTGTATCTTATAATTAACGGAATTATTTATTGTTCTTAATTGTGTATGAAATGAAGTAATATATTGAGAAAATGAATTAAATGTATGAGCATCTTTGATCTTTTCAACACAAATGCAGAAGATTTCTTTTATTCTTTTTTTTTTTTGTTATCCGTCATTTAACCCAGAAGCACAACAATTTTGAGCAGCAATAACGATTAAATAAAATAAATTAAACAAAAATCTATGTATACTTCATCACAATTATACTTCATTTTCTGCGGAAGAACTTTGCGTGTATACTAAATACAAAAGACGCTAACCACTTGTTTTTGTCATTAAGTAATGAAGTGGTTTGTCAAATCTTGAATTCAAATCATGTACCGTCAAAAGTTTAAGTGTATCTCAATCAAACGACGCGAAAGGAGTCAGATATCCTCATCAAATCTTTGTAGTTCCTCTTCCACTGAAGACCTACAAAAAAAAAAAAAAAAAAAGAGACATAATTTCAATAAAATAATAATAGCAGCAATAAAAAGACACTATCATTCTTATTCCATTTCTTTTGCTACGGAAATTTGGGATTCAAAAGTCTTTTCGGTACCGCTTCCGGTGACGTTAAACAAGTAGAGGCGATTCCCGGCCGCTGTGGCCGTTATGAGGACATGTGGCGGTTCCAACTCGAATTGGTAGTACTTTCGTCCCGAGTGTTCAGAGACGCTCATGCTAAGAACCTTCCCTTCCACGTTCTCGCCAATCACTTCTGGCCCAAAAGCACTTATCACCTTCTCCGGTGGTCCAATCTGCTCAATCTTAGCATCATCACCAAGATCTAGAAACAAAAGAAATCAGCCCAAGATGAAAAGAACATTTGCCAATGGAAATACGTACATAAGTACATATTATAAAATTACACCAAATTACTAAACCCCACGAAATTTTTAAATCATGAATTAATTTAGCTTTTTCTTTTAAAAATAAAAATAAAAAATTCTAAAAAATTTTCCCCTATATCATTAACAGAGCTTATACCTACGAAAATATAGCTTAGTACCAGTCTCATAATTAAGCAAATTCTAAGTACCTAATCACAAATGAATGATGTCCAACTGACAGATAACAAATCATTCTCTAAAGAATCACAAGTGCTAATTGCTGATGGATAAATTTATTGCCAAAGAAAATTTGAAAAGAAACAAAAAAATTTCTTCTCAGCTACCAGTTTCAAGGTAAAGAGAAACGTCGGTGAAATTTTGTGGGAATTTTAAACATTGGTCTAAGCTTTGAAAAACCTGCCAAAAATCAATCTGGTTTTGCGAGCACTCACTGTCAGCAAATCTGAGAACCGGAGCAACGATGACGAAAAGGCGTCCTTGTTTGGGGTTCCCAAATCTCAAGTCAATCTCAGTGCCACCGAGGTCTGCTATGGATACCGGTTGCTATCACAAAACACGACGAACAAGATTTAAAACACATTTTTGAAAAGCTAATTTGGGATGAATTGAAGGTGTACCTCTTCCCAATTTGGTGGCACTGAGAAGGAGTAAGGAATGATCGGACTCCACCCGACCCCGTGCCCTCCCGACTTCTCATCGGGTCGTCGGTACGTCCTCCAACCTGTTCTCTGACCATTTCACTTTATTTTTCACAATGCTTTTCTAAAAAAAAGTTATTATTCCATCTTTCTAATTGCTTTTGAAATTATGACACGATTTGAAATTATTATACAAATAACCACACTACTCCTTTTTCTCTATTGCTTCATTCTTCTTCTAGATATTGAATCTTAAAATAAATAAATAAAAGCATAAAGAGACTCATGTTATTCATAACCCATATGATGCTTCAATAGTTGGGAATGTGAATTTGAGCAGTTGAATATTGAAAATAGGAAAGTGAAGTGCAATGACCAACCTTGTTCGTCAGGCTCGGAGAGGCCTGGGATTCTACCGGCAAGAGGTCCTTGTTTCACCACCGCCGATCCTTCGGCTGCGAAACCAAAAGCCACTGCCGAAGAGAGCATTGAAAGCCCAGACGATACCAAAACCGATCTTCTCTTCAAACCCTCTTCTCCATCAGGCTTTGATGCTGAACATTGAGCTGTCAAACTGTGTATTGCTGTTGCCTGTTGCTGGTGGTGATTGCAGGTCAGCGATGAACCCAAGCTTGGAAACAACGTTACTCCCATCTTGACACTACCTAAAAAAGAAAAGGAAAAAAAAAAAAAGAAACAAAAGAAGCTCCTAGTGAAATTTCAAGTGTGCGTTCCTGAGAAAAATAATCATTTATTTCTAGCCTGACACGCGGCGTGTCCTATCAGTTTTTCTTTATTTGTTTTCTTGCTCGTTGCCTTCGTTGGTCCACACTCCCACAGGGTGGTGTGCAAGTTCTTTAATCTTATCTCAAATTTCAATTTATAAAAAAAAATTATAAATAATTAAATAAAAAGACACTGGTAGTGCTATTATCTGTTCGTAACGAGGAAATGAATAGAGCTCTCGCTTAAAATAAAGTATCAATATGTACTGTACTTTTTTTTTATAATGGGATATTTGGAGATTTATAAATCATGAATCAATTAGCGTTCAAGATACAAAAATTAATAGAAGATGAGACAATAGTAAGGAATTGACAAATTCATTTTGTGTATGGTATGCAATCTGGCCAATTTACATATGCACAAACAAAATGGGATGTTACAATACAATCATGGTCATGATTAAGGTCAAGGCAAAGGCATGGGAGGTTTCCAATCAGAGAATTTGACCAGATTTCTGTTGACATATGAGCCATTGTGAAGCCAGAATGTCTCGGGTGAGTGGTGAAACTGCCTGACTTTCCTCTGAAGCTCCCACATGATTCCCTGCATCGCCGAACACGGAGATGTTTCAGGAGCGTAATAAGCCCATAGACACCTCACTTCTCTTCCCCGGCTTATCATAGCCTCGATATCGTTATCTGTGTTCCACAAAAACACCCACATTTAACCGCTTGAAAAAAAAAAAAACTATAAAAATAAAATTCGGGACAATGAAGATGAGCGATGCTCCACCTGGAATGGACTCGAGATACTCCAGCAACTCGGGGCCTATCGAGGTTGATGGCCATTTGATCGATATTTTCCGGTAGTCGATAACGTTCTGAAAAGGGAATTCCGCTTGATCCGACAATATAACCGGTACACACTCCTGTTTCGGTAGAAACAAAGTCTTGTTCAACGGGCTAGGACATGAACACATAATAACAAGAACCATGGACATAGAGAGAAAGAGATGTACCACAAAGAAAGACTCGTAGAATCGGAGAGTCCAAGAAGATTCCCCGCGAGGAGCGAGGCAAAACTTGGCATTACGTAGGTGTCCAAAATATTCAGTCCTCCCAAGCTTCTCGTGGCCGCTGAACTTCAGGTCTGGGCACTCCAACTGTTTCATCATGTGAAACATGCATTTCATTGCTTTAAAATTATGGGAGAACAATCTGTTTGCTTAAAGACTTTGGATTGATGCTCCAAATCAAAATAATTTATTATGAATAATTTCCATGAAACCCTGATTTTTAGTAAATTGAAATTCAAGGTTTTGATCACAAAGTTGGTGATTACACCTCTCTGTACTCTGTAGATTAATACTAAAATCATTACTTTGTACTCCTGAAATTCCTAAATTACTATATTCTCAACTGTCTCATGAATTCAAACGATCTATAACTGACTAGGAAAAAACGCGATTGAATATTTATATTAAATGATTTACCCCCTAGTAAGTAAATTTGCTTATTTACCCCTCCCAATAAAATTACGAGTCAAACAGATAATCACAAATCACTTACCTTATCTGGAAATTGCTTAGAGAGCTTTATCAGCTTCAAACGGCCTTCTTTTCCCTGAGCCCGGCCTAAATAGTTTGCGAGATACTTGCGTTTCGCCAGAGGCAAAGATTGAACAGCCCTCCGTTCAAGCGTGGTCATTGAATCGTCAACATTCCCAGGAATGATGATATCTTTCCAAGTATTGAAGGCACTTGTGTCTTTCTTATCAGTCCGGTCCCCCTGCACTATCACATGAATAGAATTGAACAAATTGCCTCGAATTATACCATCTCATTTCACATAACCAATCGTTTCATCAACCTCGTAGTCTCTCTCTCTCATAAATTATTTCTCACAAAGTAATCTCGCCAAAGATTTAGTAAACTAGATCATCATGTATGCCAGTTAAGACAACCATTTTCCTTTTTAGAGGCATATAGAGTGAAAGCCACGTTGCTTGTTTTCGAAAATAACAAGTTCACTTCCGAAATGAGAGTAATTCTAATCATTGGCATGATCAACAAGTTGACTATTCATTTGAATATAAGAAGAAGAAAGAAAGATAAATGAAGAATACCCAGTGGCTTTCTGATTAAAACAGTACCTCGGGAGTAAGAAATATGGAACGATTAATATAAGTCTCCCACGACTTAAACAGATGAGCTCCTATACCACTGAGAATAGTTAAATAGAGATTAGAATCAGCATAGCCTTTCAAAAACTAGAAGAAAAACACGCTGTGATAGCCTAATCGTGTACATAAAATGATACACATGATACACTATAAAAAATAGAAAATAAAAAGTGATTGGCTAAGATATGCATACCTCGGGAAAACGAAGATATGATCGCGTCCCCCGGATCGCCTGAAATAAGGCATTTGACTCAACACCTACGAATCCAAAACGGGAACACAACATTTAGTCATTTCAGCATAAAAAATTCATGTGAAAAATGAGCTCAGAAAAGGAAAATTTGCAAACCCTGATGTAGGTGTCAGTGATTTCGTTATCGTCGAGACCGCCATTCATCCGAACACATTTGATGTATGTCGGCACGAAGAAGAGATCGGCTTCTTCCTTCTTCCTCGTTCGATACCTCGATAGCAAAAGCTGCTTATGTATCTTAACCTGCATTCCAGCTTGATTCATTTATTTGTTTGGCACATCGAAACAATCATATATAGCAATCCATATATTCTCAAAACTCACACGGAAAGACATGGATATATTGAAACGCAAGCACACGATGAGACATAGTGATGAGTGAGTGAAATGACCTGAGTGCCCCACTGGCCCTTGAGGCACTGGACGGCGGTGATCTTGTGGTCCCTGCCGTACAGTAAGTCCTTGAGCCCGTCGACCTCGTTCTCATCGTACACGTACACCTTGAGCTCTAGGTGGGTCCCATACCCGCGTTGGGGCCACGAGAGATCTCCGCCGCTCACCAGAGACGGACGGCTGAGATCGACCGGGCACGACTGGCGGTCAGAGATGAGTCTGGTGGCGAGGAACGTAGCAGCGACGAGGAAGAGGGCTCCGATCTGATGCGCGCGGGTGCACTGCGGCGCGTGGTGTGGCCGGCCTTTGTTGCCGCTCATCGTCGTTGGGGATCTGCTCCAATGTCTGTCAGTCTCCACGAGGACAAGAGAGGCTTTCAATTTTTAAACAGATCTGTGCTTACGACGACGTTTTGGACGCAGTCATTTATACGTGATTTTCAACGTTGGTGGTTATAATCTAGGGGAGATAGAGGAAAGATCACATGTTGGAATGGTAATTTTCATGTGACTGAAACGTTTATTTTGTTAAAAACGTAAAATGATATGTTGTGATTTTCAGTCCAATGTATGGCAATTACATTTTTCGAGCATCTCTTTCTAACTTTGGGATTGCGCTCGCGTTTAGAATGTGACACTCCCATTTTTTGAGCATCTCTTTCTAACTTTATATGAATTCGCATTTGTATATGACTAATTACAATTCGTTCTCTCTTAGGTACCTTGGCAAGCGACCATCTCATCGGGCCGATCTCAAGTTGGATGAGAAGGCAAAAGCCAACAAAGCCCCCTTCCGGAAGGGCCCGAGCCTTCAGTGAGATACCACTCTGATGCATATTCTTGATAAATCAGCGAGATGTAGTAATCTTACACATACCTCGACGGAGAGGTCATGGATTCAAACTTCATGGACTGCAGAAAATGCATGTCCCCTTAAGATTTATTCTAAATTATGTAATCTTGGCCAATAGTACTACTTGCGTTTTACATTGCTAATATATCATGTAATCTTGGTCAATAATGCCACTTCTAAAAAAAAAAAAAAACTTGACAGGTGTGAAGCATGAGTTTAAATCATCCTTAAAGTATAGAAAATTCATTTATTATTGAAATAAAAGAGTATTTTCTACTTTTTTATCTAAATGTTAATCATAATGAGTTGTATGCTATACGTGTGAATCCAAATCGAAAAACAAGAGTAAAGAAAATACAATTTGTTATCATTATCCAGGATCTCGCATTTTTTTAACAAAAAATTGGCTACGTAAGCCACCTAAATTATAAGAATTGTAAATTAGCCAATTTTTGGTAAATACTTTGTAAATAGCCAACTTGCATACGTGGCAGCCTATTAACTACCTATTTTTTTACATGTTTGGTTGTGTTAAATAAGTCTTTTACTAATCTATTAATAAGTTCACTTAGCTATTTACAAGAAATTAACCAAATGCGGGCTATATCCCAATTCATTATAGTCGTGTGGCTATATAACTTAATATTGGGTCACTATATTGTTGGAGATTCAATGGCTCCAAAATATAGAATCATTCTAAAGTTTCTTATTTTCTTAATCTCTCTATAATACAAATTTTATAAATAAATTAATAATAATAATTTGGTTAACCGCTTTCACATTTTTTTTATAAATAACCCTTCACTCCCAACACATTGTCACATAACTTTAATTTTAAAGTTTCTCATTTTCTTAATCTCTTTATTAATTTCAAAGTTGTGCGGATGTGCAGAATTTTCACTGCCCTATCTTTGAGTTTGAGAATTTTTTTTGTTTAAGGGTCTCTCGAGACACAACTCGTGTGTACTTCTTGAACTACTTCCCAACTCTAGATGTGAATCATCCTAAAGTTTATTTGGTTCTTGAATTACTTATAGAGCATCACCATAGTATCATAATGTGGTTGAAATGTTTTTAAAATTCTATTGCTCTATTTGTATTGATCTTGAATATATAAATTGTCCATGCTTGAGATGTTGGAATAACGGGTTAGTGACCGTTGGAAAAAAAAATAAGAGAACATCTCGTATTATTTATTTGTTATTGATTTGAGTTACAAAATATAGATTCATTGTGGTGAAAGTTTTCTTGTGATGAGACATTTATGAAGAGGACAAAACAAGAGGGAATCAAGATTTTTATGATCCTAGTTTTGGTGTCGATCATGTTCTCAAATGCTTGAAGATGTTCAAGAAGAATTTATGGACAACCCATATGAGTTTGGGACGCTTCTTTAAAATGCAAAGAAATCTTCAGGTCCAAATTGTGTGAAGTTTACAAAGTTGTCATGACGTAGATATTCAATTTAATAGCGAACATGGGGTGAGCAATGTGTTCATAATACAAATGATCATATCTTAATATTTTATATTGTTTAAATAATATAGTAGGTTGCATATCTAATACTAATCCTTAACAGATAAAACTCTAAGAATGCTAATTTTAATGTTTATTGAAAAATGTAAGACACGTCTACTATAAGAACATAAAAATATGACTACGAAAGTAATACTTGTAAAATCTTCATGATATCAAAAACTCAAATATTGATGTCGTATGACATTTTTTGACGTCTAAAACTCTATGTTTGACATCATAAACTTCCAAGTCGTTTCTCGAAGTAGAGAGATATAAAAATGTGGGCTAATTTGTATGCTCATAAGTTCAATGATTAAACCGTAGGGTATGAACCTTCTTTTACACGTTTAACGTAAGAGATTAATATTTTTAGAGAGAGAGAGAGAGAGAGAGAGAGAGAGAGTTTCACAATGTGTTTTGCACTGTGTTTTTGTCATCATTCCTCAACCACGAGCCCTATTTAAAGCTTTTTAAAAGGTAGATTCATGGAGAATTAATCATATACCTAGATCACAAACTATACTTTATTCTGTTAAATTAAATCTCAATAATATAATCAAATAGAATAATTTGAAATCTAATTCTAAACCACATAATCAAATAAAATAAGTTGAAATTTTATTTTGAAGTAAAATAACTTTACCTATTGACTACAAAATCAAATCTATACTTAACATGTATATTTTAGGACATTGGAGATATTTAGCCAATTTCAAACTTGATTTTAAAATACTAGTCAACATTTCAAACTTGATTTTAAAATACTAGTCAACATTTCATTTATCAAAATTAAAAAATTAATGCCTGAAAATGCTAAGGACAATCATATAAAATGTTATCTGGTTAATGGGGACACATCACTAAATGTAGCTAGATTTTAAACATGTTTGAAATGTTGATTAGATTGCAATTCTCATTTTTTTTTTCTTATTCCATTTAGGTGGGTTACTCGCTTACTCTTAAATGTAGGAATTTCAATTTTATTCTGAGTTGTTTTCTTTTTATTTTAATTTTGTATTTAATTTACGCTAACCAATAAATTGCAAGGTTAATTTTGTCAATTTGATGTTATACTTTTACATATAATGTTCATCACTAGCTTGAGATATAAATACAACATGGCTATTTTGCAACGTAGCTTGAGATATAGGTTATGTTTGGCTCAGTTTATTAAGCTTGATTTTAGTTTTTTCTAAAAGTTAAATCATATTTAAGTGTTTGGTAAAATTGATTTTTCTAAAAGCTAAAAAGTGTTTTTGAATATTTTAACTAAAAAACTAAAAGCTACAATTTGTAGCTTTCATACGTAGCTTTAGTTTTTGGTTTGTAGTTTCTCACTCTTTTTTTTTTCTCTTACGCTAACTTTTAATTCTATTTATCTTTATATGTTTTTATCAAATAATTTTTTTGACGTCACCAAAATTTATAATTTATTTTTACATTCTATAGACACCCACTTTGATATATTTTTTATGTACCAAAAAATATCTTATTATTATTATTAATTATATTTTATATAAATAATTATTACTTATAAATATTAATATATATTTTGCCAAACACTAAATCAGCTTTTGTTAACAACTACAACTATTTTACAATAGTTTATCAAACATTCATCTGTTTTTTAAAACAACAGTTTTTTCGTACAACTATTCTAAAATCACTTTTTTAAAAACAAAGTTATGCCAAACACAGCCATAAGCTCTTTTGCTAAATCCCTAAGATTAAATACCATAAGAAAGAATGATGAATAAGACTCCAATTCTCAACATACACTTTATTGATTATTCACCCCCATCATTTTACGTAAACTTAGATGCCTTCACAAACATCTGAATAAAAAAATTATTTTGACACCATGAGCACATATTTCTCACACGTGGCATATTTTTAACTAATCATGATTAGTTAAACATACACACTATACTTCACACACACACACACAAAAATAGTAAAACGACAAAAAATGAGTTTTATATAAGTTTCAAAATTATGTCCAATTTCTTGAATGAAAATAGGTTTAAACGAGTTAGCCCAAACGTCAGGCTTCCCGTACCTGGATTACTCGCTTGATCACGTCAACCAAATCATATAAATACGAGAAAATGACAATATATACTTTGTGTTTTAGTTAAATACTTTTGATTTTCAAAAATGTTGAGTTCATAACCATCTGTTTAACTAAAATAACGAAATTATATTTTAAAATAGGCAACAATGCCAATAATCTTCTTTTTATTAAATTTTTATTGACTTTTCACTGACGTTGACTATAATATTTATATGTAAACACCAATTATCTTTATTCATTCGCGTCATATATGTAATTTATTTATAAACTAAAAAATAAACAACAGTCTCTTAATCGTGAAAAACTCAAAAAGAGGCAAATGACTAAAAATCGATAGTTGATAGTTGTTGATCTCGATTTCGGGATCGTCAACAATCACAAATTATAGTATGGTACATATTCGGATCTCGCCTCGGTCGTAAGGTATTTACACCGTTGTCCTAGTTCGAGGTATGGACCTCTCGGACGAAGTGTGGATTCCGGAGCCCTATTATCATAGTTTTAGTTCTTTTCTCGAAGTGTGGGACTGTGCCTTTGCAAAGAAAGACTGCCTACGTACCCTTATGTAGGGATCAAGTCGGACGTAGTTCGATTCTTACTTGTTTTAACAATAGTACTTTTTGAGGTTCGAGACGTTCCATGACCTTAAAACCGGGATTCCGTTGAGCATTTCTAGTTCATAGACGCGGGGATGCGCGATCTTGGTGACTCTATAAGGGCCTTCCCAATTTGCGCCTAGTTTCCCAGTGAAATTCTGATTAGTCGCAAAGACAAGATGTCGCACACAATGTGTTGATAATGTGTCCGACAACTTGCTTGAACACAGATTATGGATAAACACCAAACAGTGCAGTAAATAAAATACACACGATATGGTTACCCAGTTCAGTGAAACACACCTACGTCTGGGGGCACGCTGCCAATGGAAAGGATTTCACTATCTTGTAGTTAATAGTACACACAAGGTTTATATCTGATTACAATCAACAAATCAATAAAACCTAGAGATTATTACCACCAGTGATCATCTAGTCAGGGACTCCCCCTGAATTTGAGCTCCGTCTCAATTCCACCCTTCGAGCAACCTCCTGGCTCGGATGACCTTTAGTCTTCAGCTATTCGTGAACCTTCAATCACGAGAACACAAAACCCAACTCTCACAGAAACTCAATCTTTGTGGAATAGTGTTTGAGAGAAAACACTGCTATCAACAAAACACATAGCCTCCCAGTCCGCCGGTCTTGCACGTCTAAGAGCTCTGAGTGTTTTATCAAAAGCGTCAAGGCTGCTAAGGGGAAGCGCATGTCTTTTATAGTATCTTTACAATTCTGGAAGTGAATCTCGGGTTTCCTTACCCGACATCAAACGAATATCACATGGTAAAGACACCAGCGAGGAAGATATCTTGTAATGAAGACAGCAGCGAGGCAAATATCTTGCAATGAAGACAGCAGCGAGGCAAATATCTTGCAATGAAGACAGTAGCGAGGCAAATATCTTGCAATGAAGACAGCAGCGAGAATATCTCATAATTAAGTCACCAGCGAAGCAATCTGCCAAACTGGAAACTTGCCTAAAAAGGAGTCTGCACACAGGAGGAAGGATGTCGTACTAGAAGTAGAAACATAACGACCTACATCTTTCCACACATCTTGCACTGAAAAATAAAGCCAACAAATAACGTAACAACAATCTCCCCCTTTGGCTATTTTTTAGGCAAGCACTTCCAGGAGTAGTTCTCATACAAGCGTCATGACCAAATGGAAAGAGTCAAAATAAATGACCTCATGACGCCTCTCCCCCTGATTGCCTCAAAATAATACCAAAGGCAAGGATCGACCAAAACAGAGGGAGGAAAATAACAGCCTGAATAAGGAGATGAGAACTAAAGCAAACAGCGGATAATAACCACAATCAACATAGTTTGAATACACATACCTAAGAGGAGAGCAGAGGCTGATCACCAAGAGAAGCCAAGGAGTGTATCAACCAGAGCATCATCAACTAAAGGTGACCAAATATTCAGATAGTTCAGACCAAATAAAGAGAGACTCTAGGAAGTAGAAGTCCCGCCAGAACCTTCATTATCGTCATCTTTATCTTCCTCTTCACCTCTATCGACCACATCTTCTTCCTCATCCTCATCTTTAACATTGTTATCTTCATCTTTTGGAGCAGGCTGAGCAGTCTATGCCGGCTGTGAGGTAGAAGCACCATTAGTACAAGAAAGAGAGGTCATCATCTTAATAGGACCCTCACAATCAGCTTTCCGAGGAGTAGAAGTCTTAGAGATAACACCAATCCTGTGAAGTACGGAGAACTTGGCAGAGCGATCTAGGAAACCTTTCTTTGGCCGAGACTTCTTCTCATCATTAGAGAGTTCTTTGGCTACAAACTCCATGAAAGGTAGTCGATCAGCATTAATAATCTTCCCACGACTCATGAAGTCGTTGATTACAGAGAGAGAGACTTCAAAGCAATGCCCACACACACAAACCTTTCTGAACTCTGGACAATGCGGTTGATCAATAGAGGCATACATGTTCATAACAAACTCCTTCACCAACTTGGAAAAGAGAGGATCAATATCTATGACAATCTTGTGAAACTCTCCATTTCCTCAATGTCGTCATTGACTTCTTCGTCAACATTCCTCTATCTCGGCTTCTTCTAGTACAAAACCCTTCTTCACAAGCTTGCTTTTCTTCTTCTTCTTGGGAGTCTTGGTCTTCACAAACTCATTTTATGTTACAGGACCTTTGTCCTATCGAGTCTTCTTCCCAACACGCTTCTTCTTCTTCTTCTTCTTCTTCTTCTTCTTCTTCTTCTTCAGAAGACCTGCTGGAGCTTACTTCTCCAGTCAGTGAATGAGAGAGAGGCTTTCTTGAGCATTGCACTTTTTGCGGCGGAGAGTGAGGGATTCTCAGGAGGAATTGACCCAGTAATCGCACCTCCGACCTGACCATCGGTGCGTTTATTGGATCGCAAACCTCGAACCCGGAAACTGTGTCTATTACTCTCCAGCCCAGGCCCCTTTGATTTAACAACTTTCGCCTTCATCGCGGTCTTCTCTTTCTTGGGAGGAATGGTAGTGCTGATCCCACTTCTAGTTCCAGCCATCTTGAAAGGAATTTGAACAAAACTGTCACACAACCGTCGAGAGGTGTGAAAGCGCAAAAGGGAAATAAAGCACAAAAACAGTAAAGAAATGCAGGAAATTTCAAAGTTCGAACAAGAGGTAACTTCCCTGCTTTTCTCGAAAATGTAGCCGTTTGCATGTAATAGAGCATGGCAAGGAGTAATACAACGTTGTAGCAAGGAATGAGGCATGGTCCGTCTCAGGCCCAAGAAAAGAACAAGTGGCATTTTAGCCAGGCAATACAGTCGAATGGGCCAACCAGAAAAAATGGGCCCATGAGAAAACTTTCACGAAACATACGCGAACAAAAAATCAGAGAAGTATCAGCAACAACAACTTCTTCTGCTATCTCCATAGTTGAATCACTAGGAAGCACACTTACTACCTCAGTTTCATGAAAGATGCAAGGACATCTTGTGGGACATCCTTCTCACTGACCGGATTGTCAGCAGCAACATAATGAGATAGACCAAGAAATCTTGAATCCACACAAGAGGAACTTCACTTGGAGAAACTGAACGCTGTTCTTAGGAGGGGACATCTTCATCGTAGAGATCAACAGACGATGCTTGGAAGAGACAGACCCAATGATATCTTGGATTGACAAAACAGCCTTCCTTGGAGCAATCATCATACCCTTCTTCTTGGCAATAATATTTTCTCTTGTAGGGAGAGTCTTCTTAGGTTGAGCACCTCCGGCCTGACCATCGGCACTCTTCCTAGAGGACATTCCCTTAACACGAACACCACGATGGGTGATCTGAAACTCTATGGTTTCCTTCACGACACCTTTCTTTTTCGTCATGACAGATGTTCTCTTCCCGCTTCTTGTTCCAACCACTCTGACAAAATTTGCAAGATAACCTCCACAAAATAACACGAAGCAAAGAGTGGTTACACTAACCAGAAAAATTTCAATAGCATGAGCTGAGAACCAGAGAAGAACAAAATGACCTCGTGAGATAAACTGGGCCAAGGGATTACTCAAAAGGATATTAGGGCAAAGAACGACAGAGTTTCCCCAACCAACAAAAAGAGAGCAACTGGGCCAGAACAAGCACGAAGTCCAAACTATGAACCAAAATGGCATAAGAGCCCTGTATACGCGTCGAATGAGCCAACCAGATAAATGGGCCCACGAATAAAAAGAGAAGAATTTCCAATAATCAAAGGCCCTCAAAAGACAATACTGGCCTAGACCCAGTAATTACTATTGAACAACAACACACAGCTCAAGAGAGGACCGAAGATCTTCAAAACAATCAGCATCCAGAACCTTGGTAAAAATGTCAGCTAGTTGATTTTTAGAAATAATCATACCACTGATGTTGTTGCAGAACAATGTCTTGACATCTTGGCCAACACCATACTCAGCAACCATTTGTTTCAACCACAAGAGTAGAGTGTTGTTGCTGCAAGCTGCAATATATTCAGACTCTGGAGTGCTTTTTTATCAACTGCACTTCCTATCAAGTCAGTCTCACAGTATCCCACAAGAGTAGAAGTAACATCAAGGGAATATAAGAGCCCAAAGTCAGCAGTTCCAGAGATGTACCTTACAGTGCGCTTAGCCTGAGAGAGATGGCTAACTTTAAGATTAGAATGATACAGAGCACACATACCAACAAAGTAAGCAATATCTAAACGGCTGGTAGTGAGATATGACAGGCTTCCAATAATACTTATGTGCATGCTTTGATCAACAGATTCACCAAGATCATCTTTAGTACTTTTAACATGAGTTGCAGTGGAAGTGCTTTTGTGAGAAGATTTTTCAAGACCGAACTTCTTCACAATGTTCTTGGCACGCTTACTTTGAGATATAAAAATATCATCCTCCATCTGTTTAATCATTACTCTGTAGTTGACTGGATTCTTCGTCCGAGTACGTATCCCATCTTCAATATCACCAACGACCTCTTCAACAGGGTGATTTTTCTAAATTCTTGTAGAAGAAGCACATCTTTGAGGCAAAGCTTCAGTCTCCTTGTCAGAGAATGACTTATCACGAGGAGAATCGTCTTCAGACACAATGTCGACCACTTTGTCACCAACATCTGTCCTGACATCTGTGCTACTATATAAAACTTCATCCTCATCATCAGCACTTTCAGAATAATCATAAACGTCATTAACAACCACATTTAGAGACTCCATCATAGACTTGGCGCGTTTATTAAAGACACTGTAAGCACGACTATTTCTGGAATACCCAAGAAAGATATCTTCATTACTTTTGAGATCGAGCTTATGAAGAGGATTCCGATCAGCAAGGATGTAGCACACTGAGCCAAAGTCATGGAAGTACTTGACGTATGTCTTCCTCCCCCTCCATATCTCATAATGAGTTACAGTAGTACCCGGACGAATGGTAACTTTGTTATGAATATGGCAGGCTGTGTGGAGCGCTTCAGCCCTTAAGAGAAGAGGAATGTCTTTGGCAAGCATCATTACTCGAGCCATTTTCTGAAGAATCCGATTCTTCCTTTCAACATCCTCATTTTGTTGTGGGAAGATGGGGGCAGAAAATTCAGGAGCTATTCCTTCCAAGCTTTCTCCTTTTTCTCTTTGCACTTGCCTCTTTCCACCGAGTCTTTTAATCTGCATAGGACCCATCAAGTCCATGTGTATGAGCTCCAGAACACATGAAGTGGTAAGATGTTGCACCAACTTGTGCGAATTCTGGACCTTCTCAGAGACAATCTTGTGCATGATTCTAAGATTCAGATAACCGAGTTTTTTATGCCATAGCTTAGCTTCATATGGCTTGGACAGGAGACACTTGGTGACTTGAGAGTCTTTGACCGGGAACCACATGTAACAGTCGTCCGGAGTCCTGGTTCCTTTCATAAGCTCATCATGTTCATCATTTATCACAACACACTCATCACGAGTAAAATTAGCACGTAAGTTCAAGTCACAGAGTTGGCTGATGCTAATAAGATTAGCAGTGAGCCCTTCAACCAACAAAGCCTCTATTAAGCAAGACAAACCAGGATAATTAAGTTGACCTTTACCAATAATCTTGGCCTTCACTCCATCACCAAAAGTAACATGGCAGTTAGAGTAAGGTTTTATGTTGGATAAAAAGGTTTGATCACCTGTCATGTGTCGAGAACAACCACTGTCAAAGTACCAATCGTTACCAGTGGAGGCATGCTGGGAGGTGTAACAATGTTGGCGCGATATGACTCATTTTTCACTCTCTATTCCATACGAGATGAGGGGGAACGACTTGGTTGAGCTTGCCTATGGGAGAATTGATGCCGATGAAGATTCCTCCCATATAGACGATAACAAAATGGCCGAATATGACCCCTACGTCCACAGTGATGGCAGACCCAACGAGGTCTGTTGACAAGAGACCTGGTTGGTCTATAAGGATGTTGCTGATGCTGATTCTGGAACTTGTCACGACCAGATGTCTGAGACATATTTCGCGGCATTTGGGCAGCAGACTTTTGAGGGACAAAACTAGTCTGAGACGTGGAAGCACCGTGAGTATACCCAAGCCCCTTCATGTTCTTTGCAGGCTTTCCAACTATGAGAATTTTATCAAGACTGTCGGTGCCAGGGTTCAACATCCTGACTGATTTAGTCATCTGGTCCAGCTCTCCATTTAGGCGGCCGACTTCCCGTTTCAGATCAACAATGGTTTCTAGTAGCCTTGCCTTGTCTTTAGTCAAAGAGAGAATGAGAGCACTCTGCTTATCAAGAACATGGGACTCTTCAACCCATTTAGTATGTAAAACATTGTACGCATTATTCATAGCGTCATCAGATAATTCCTCATCTATAACAAATTTCTGTGAGGATTCAGCAGATTCATCAATAGATTCAAGGTTATGAGTGGGAATAAAGGCTGTGAAGGCCACAAAGTTACTTATCTGGTCGGAGTCGCTATCTTCTTCTTCTTCATCAGACAGAGTGGCGGTGTATCCATTTCTCTGCTTTTTGAGGAAGTTGGGACACTCCGTCTGAATATGTCCAAAACCTTCACATTCATGGCACTGAATGCCTTTGCCTTTTCTGAAGCGTTCACCACCTTTTTCGTTCCTGTGAGAGTCAACATTCTTCTGGAATCTTTGTTGAAAGTTATCCTTGACGTCTTGGGAGACATTCTTCCCAGTCATCTGATTGAATCTCTTCATGACCCTGCTATAATTCTTGGCCAGCAAAGCTATAGTATCGTCAATATCATTGTCATAATCCGAGTATACTTGTTCCTTTTGTTCATGAATAGAGCTTTTGAGGGCCATCCCTTTGAGTTTCTTCTCCATCTTTAGTAGAGAAAGCTCAAAAGTCATGAGGGATCCCATGAGTTCGTCAAACTTCAGCGTTTTTAGGTCATGGACTTCTTCAATGGTCGTGATCTTCATTTTGAATCTTGGGCTTAAAGCTCTCAGGGTTTTTCGAACAAGATCTTCATCGGTCATGGGTTACCCGAGAGAGTAGGATTCATTGGCAAGGTCTCGGATGCGAACAGTGAATTAAGCAACTGATTCATCTTCAAGCTTAGTGAGGGCTTCAAAGTTGGTTGTGAGATATTGTAGCTTCTGCTCACGGACCTTTGTGGTTCCCTCATAGGCAACAGCAAGGATTTCCCAGGCCTCTTTGGCACTAGTGCATGTGTTTATCAGCCTGAAAACATTTTTATCGACTCCGTTAAAAATAGCATTAAGAGCACGAGAGTTACCAAGGGCCGCCTCATCTTCAGTGGAGGTCCAATCCTTTTTGGGTTTTGGACCAGTAGAGGCTCCTTTGTCATCAACATTAAAAGGAGCTTCCCACCCGTGTATCACAGTTTTCCAAGTTCTGCTATCAAGGGATTTCATGAAGGCGCTCATGTGTGCCTTCCAATAAACATAGTTGGTTTCGTCGAGTACTGGAGGGCGATTGACAGAACCTCCCTCTCGGGAACTATCCATATTAGGTAATCAGAAAAAAAATCCAGGAAACCACCAAAACGATCTAGGTGCCTGCTCTGATACCAAATGAAATTCTGATTAGTCGCAAAGACAAGATGTCGTACACAATGTGTTGACAATGTGTCCGACAACTTGCTTGAACACAGATTATGGATAAACACCAAACAGTGCAGTAAATAAAATACACACAATATGGTTACCCAGTTCGGTGAAACACACCTACGTCTGGGGGCACGCTGCCAGTGGAAAGGATTTCACTATCTTGTAGTCAATAGTACACACAAGGTTTATATCTGATTACAATCAACAAATCAATCAAACCTAGAGACTATTTCCACTAGTGATCACCTAGTCAGGGACTCCCCCTGAATTTGAGCTCCGTCTCAATTCCATCCTTCGAGCAACCTCCTGGCTCGGATGACCTTTAGTCTTCAGCTATTCGTGAACCTTCAATCACGAGAACACAAAACCCAACTCTCACAGACACTCAATCTTTGTGGAATAGTATTTGAGAGAAAACACCGCTATCAACAAAACACACAGCCTCCCAGTCCGCCGGTCTTGCACGTCTAAGAGCTCTGAGTGTTTTATCAAAAGTGTCAAGGCTGCTAAGGGGAAGCGCATGTCTTTTATAGCAGCTTTACAATCCTGGAAGTGAATCTCGGGTTTCCTTACCCGACATCAAACGAATATCACATGGTAAAGACACCAGCGAGGCAGATATCTTATAATGAAGACAGCAGCGAGGCAAATATCTTGCAATGAAGACAGCAGCGAGGCAAATATCTTGCAATGAAGACATCAGCGAGAATATCTCATAATTAAGTCAACAGCGAAGCAATCTGCCAAACTGGAAACTTGCCTGAAAAGGAGTCTGCACACAAGAGGAAGGATGTCATACCAGAAGTAGAAACATAACGACCGACATCTTTCCACACATCTTGCACTAAAAAATAAAGCCAACAAATAACGTAACAACACCCAGCGTTATTCTCGGCAGTGTTTTGAAATATTTTTCGGATGACTAAGTCTCATACTTCGAATTTTATAGAGCTTACGCCCTTATTATAGAATCTGGCGATGGACTGTTTGTAGTGGGATAGTTGTATCAAGGCCACTCCCGCTTTTCGTCTATAAAGTCCAAAGCATCGCATAGTGACTGTTCATTTTCTGGCTGATCGTGGTGTGCGTGCATCGTCATTAGAGTCTGC
This sequence comes from Urtica dioica subsp. dioica, assembly GCF_054948205.1. NCBI lineage: Eukaryota > Viridiplantae > Streptophyta > Magnoliopsida > Rosales > Urticaceae > Urtica > Urtica dioica. The sequence continues at coordinate 25,228,885 of NC_142762.1, forward strand.
ACCTGGTGTTCGACTGGGATGATTGATTCGACTCCATGTACTAAGGAAAACGGAGTTTCTCCGGTCGGTCTTCGCGGGCTGGTTCGGTAGGCCTAGAGCCATTTGGTAACTATTCTGCCCATCGTCCTTTCTTAGTCGTGAGCCTCTTTTTGATGGAGTTTACTATGGTCTTGTTTGCTGCATCTGCATGTCCGTTTCCCTGATGGTATCGTGGTGTTAACATCATCAGTTCCACGTTATTGTTGTAGCAAAATGTTCAGAATATTTTTTATATAAACTGTGACCCGTTGTCTGCCACGATTTCGTTGGGAGTCCCATGCCGATAGATTATATTTTTCCAGATGAATGCTTCAACGTCGACATCTTTGATTAAGACGAAGGCGCCTGCTTCGATCCATTTAGAGAAATAATTCGTTAAGATTAGCAAAAATCTTAATCCGCAAGGGGCGGCCTGCATGGGTCCCACGATGTCCATAGACCATTTCATGAATGGGTATGGAGCCTAGATGGAGGACAATTCTTCTGCGGGTATTTTTATGTTGGGTGCGTGTCATTGGCATTGGTCGCAGTGGCGCAAATGTGCCTCGCAATCTGCCAACATGGTCGGCCAGAAGTAGCCTTGTCTCTTTATTTTGATGGCGAGTGATCTTTCACCTCCGTGGCTCCCTCGTGTACGTCTTCTAGGATTTGTTTTGACTAATCCATTTCAACGCACTTAAGATATGGTCATGCAAAGCTTCTTTTGAACAGGTTTCCGTCTATCACGCAGAATCTTACATTTCTAGTACGAGTTTGCGTTTCGCCATTTTGTCAGACGAGACCGTACCAGTTGTGATGTAATGTATGATTTCATCTCTCCAATCCCCTATTCTATAGTTATGACTGCGATAACAGTGATGGCTATGGAAGGTTGTTTGATTGTTTCGACTGGTATGATCCTTTTAAGGTCCGGATCCGAAGTAGACGCCATAGCGGCCAGTGCGTCTGCCGAGGTTTTCTCAGCTTCGTTGTTGGATGCAACGAAGTCGAGTCTGAATGATTGTTCGATGATTTTTCCATGGGGGGATGTTAGGTGTATTCCTACTCCTACCCCTTGTTTTGACGATACGCCGTCCACTTTTAGTGTCCAGGTGCCCTTATCTTCAGTCACAGCGGGGTCTTCTCTTGGGAGTTCGACAAGGAAGTCTGCTAAAACCTGGGATTTAGTGCACAGCCTAATTCGATACTCGATGTCGTATTTGCTCAGTTCTACGGCCCATTTGGTCAATCTTCCCGACTGATTAGGGCTGTGTAGGAAACTTCTCAGCGGTTGGGTCGTCATCACTATTATGAAGTGGGATTGAAAGTACGGCCGGAGCTTTCACGCAGCGGAAACAATGGCTAAAGCCAATTTCTCCATAATAGCATATCGAGTTTCTGGATCGACTAACCACTTACTCACGTAGAATATGGGTCGTTGGTCCCGTTGTTGTTCCCTGACGAGCACTCCACTAACTGCCACTTAGGACACGACGACATATAGGTAGAGTGGCTCTCTTGCCACGGGCTTTGCTAGGACCGGGGGTGTCAACAGATACTCTTTTAGTTCTTTAAATGCTTGTTCACATTTCTCGTCTCATTCGAGCTTCTTATTTCCTTTGAGGAGTCGGTAGAAAGGGATACATTTGTCCTTGGATCGAGAGATGAAGCAATTGAGGGCAGCGATTCGACCTGTCAACCTTTGCACCTCGCGTCTATTACGAGGTGATGGCATCTCTCGTAGGGCATGTAACTGGTCCGGGTTGGCTTCAATTCCTCATTGGGTGACTAAGTACCCGAGGAATATCTCAGAGGATACTCCGAATGAACATTTGGTTTAGTTTCATTTATATTTATTTAATACCTCGAAACATTCCTCCATATGTCATGCATGATCGTTTTCCCTTAAGGATTTTACGAACATATCATTGATATACACTTCCATTTTTTTCCTATTTTTTCTTTGAACATTTCGTTGACTAACCTTTGATAGGTGACGCCAACATTTTTCAGTCCAAATGGCATGACCTTGTAGCAATACGTGCCTCAGTCTATTATGAATGTCGGTTTTCTTGATCGTCTGGATGGATTAAGATTTGGTTATATCATGAGAATGCGCCCATAAATGAGAGTATCTTACGTCTCGCGGTTGCCTCGACCAGTTGGTCAATATGTGGCAAGGGGAAGCTGTCTTTGGGGCATGCTTTGTTCAGGTTCGTGAAGTCGATGCATACCCTCCATTTTCCGTTCTTTTTCCTTACGACGACGGTGTTTGCTAACCAATCCGGGTATTTAACTTCGCGGATTGAAATAGTTTTGAGGAGTCTTTCAACTTCGTCGTTGACCGCTGATGCTCTGTCGGGACCGAGTTTGTGTCTCTTTTGTTTTACTGTTTGAAACTAGGATCAACGTTAAGTTGGTGAGACATAACGTCGATACTAATCCCTGGCATATCTTCCGTCGTCCGAATGTAGATTTGCTTCGTTTCAAGAAACGAATCAACTCTCACCGTGTATTTCCTTTGAGCTCGGCTCTGATCCCCACACACTTGGAGGGATCGAGGCCGTCGAGCTGCACTTGTACTGTCATCTCAGAACTTGGTGAGTCTGACTCATCTAATTTAGAGCTTTCTTTTTTGGTTCTATGTTCATTAATTGCTATTGTTTCTCCTTAGCCTCTTTTACATTCTGCTTGTGGCTAGTGAGATAGCAGCTACAAGAGGTTGCATGGTTTCCTCTGATCTCTCCTATCCCTCCAGGCGTGGGAAATCGAATACATTGATAAAGGGGTTGGGGGAACGTGTCACGCCCCGGGAAAATGGGATTTGTTTAGAATATAATCAAACAGTAAAAAAAAACTTTACAAGTCCAAAGAAAGAAAACGAAAATAAAACAAACCTTCGACACTTGATAGTCTATCCAGCGAATACCTTCAAACTCTTAGCCACACTTAACCCCGAGGTCTTCCTAACCCTTCTTCTTCTCACATCCTGATTATAAGAAGAAAAAAAATTCGAGGAAAATAGGGGTGAGCATGAGGCCCAGTAGGTGTGCTATAGTAATGGTTTGATTTTTAAAAAGATTTTCGAAAATAATACTTACTTTATAATAATAATATTCTTGTCACGCGTAAATCACCATACACGTACAAGAATATTATTATACTTGTACGTGTATGGTGATTTACGCGTGACAAGAATATTATTATTATAAAGTAAGTATTATTTTCGAAAATCTTTTTAAAAATCAAATCATTACTATAGCACCTATTGGGCTTCAGGCTAACCCCTATTTTCCTCAAACTTTTTTCTTATAATCAGGATGTGAGAAGAAGGAGGGTTAAGAAGACCTCGGGGTTAAGTGTGGTCGAGAGTTTGAAGGTTTTCGCTGGATAGACTATCAAGTGTCGAAGGTTTTTTTTATTTTCGTTTTCTTTCTTTGCACTTGTAAAGTTTTTTTTTACTGTTTGATTATATTCTAATCACACCCCACTTTCCCGGGGCATGACAGAACGGCCCTCGTCTTATGTATCCATGGTTGTCCCATAACGATGTTGTAGGGGGAGAGACATTCCAAAACCTGGAATTCAACTATCTTGTTTACCCCGTTTGTCTTTACGGGCAGCTTAATGGTCCGTAGTGATGGAGTAATCGATCCTTTGAAGCCTGTTAATTGGGTTTGTTCCCTTTCGATCTCGGACTCTTTCATCCTCATCCTTGTGGGGGTGTCCTTGAAGATGAGGTCTACAAATCTCCATTCATCGATCAAGACTCGGGCGACCTCGCAGTTAGATACGTCGATCGTTATCACGAGTGTGTCGTCATGCGGGTCTGTTGCCCCCGAGGCTTCTTTTTCAGAGAACGAGATTTGAACAACTTGTTCTGCTTCGATCTTGGTGGTCTTATTCATCAACTGACGTTGATGAGCTTTAATCGAGTTGACTGGGCTGTTACAAAATTTCGAGCCGCCCATTATGAAGTCCACTCGATGTTTTGCTGTGGTCGGTGGGGATCCAGGTTCCCCTTCATCGGTGGGCCTAGACCTCTTAGGTGAGGGGTTACCCCTCCCTCGGTTATTGTTGAAAGCCTTCTTTTTGGGTGGGGGACCTAAATCGATGTTCTTCAGTTCTCCCTTCGCATATTTTTCAGCCAAAACTTTGCGCATAGTTTCGCAATTTATCGTGGCGTGGCCGTTGGTCTGATGGAAATCGCAGAACGCGTTCGGGTCCCTAGTCCATTTTTTTTTCTTGGGGACCTCCCTCCTTGTTTTCATCTCCGATGTTGAAAGAAAAACCTGAAGGGGCGTGCTGCTTTCTGACTTATGGCCCGGCCTCATGGGGGTTGGCCCTTCGGGGGTTGCTCCCAGCACTTACAGGTTGCATCCATGTGTTTCCGTGTGATTTCTTTTCGGCCGTACGTTGTTTTGCTAAGGAAGTGAATTATTCCTCAGCCTTAGCATAGTTTGCGGTCTTGTGGATCACGTCTTCCAATGTAAGGGGGCGGTTAACAGTCATCTCTAGCTTGAATCTCGATTCGTGCCACAGACCGTTCCTTAGAGAGGTTAAGGCAGATTCGAGATCAACGTTAGAGATTTTTTAGAGTACGTCCTTGTAAAGGACCATGTAGTCCTTCGGGGGTTCGTTCTCTTTCTGTTGGACCCCCCACAGATCTGTTATTGTGAGTTCGTCCTCTACAAACATCGAATAATGTTTTAGGAATGCCGCCGATAGTTTGGCAAAACTATCGATAGAGTAAGGCTCAAGTCTGGAAAACCATTCCAAGGCAGTTCCACACAAGCTTTCGGCGAACAGTTGGCAGTACCCCGCTTCTTATTCTCTCTCTGTCAGCATGGCCCGTCCCATCGCAATTCTAAAGGACAGGATGTAAGTCTTCGGGTTCGAGGTCCCATCGTACCGAGGAAGGCGAACCTTCCTAGCATCTCCAATGAAGACGTCGGTGATGTTTTTAGCGAAAGGAGTCCTTCCCGTTTCTGCAACGAGTCGGTCTATTTCGGGGGCCGAGCTAGTCGCACTGTGAAACTTCGAGTGGATTGCTTTCATCTTGGCGTCACCGATTCTTTGAATTTTTCGAACTCAGACATGTTGGGTTCGCCCCCTTGAGAAAGGCGAAGTCCCGTGGGCAATGGTATGACCATAGTGACTTCGGTCGGATTGTACTGGGTCTGGTTCTGCCCGCCAAAACATTGTGCGGTGAACGTTTGGGAGGTCACCGAAGGGCGAGGTCCGAAACTTGCTGGGAAAGATCCGGGGGGTGCTCTTGCCGACGGGGGCGGAGGCAGTCCGGCCGGATCAATCGCAGCTCATGTGGAGGCCTTTTCTGCAGTCCCTCCGAGCAGGGAGGTCGGACCACGGGACTGGTCTGGCCCTTGGGAGACCTGGATCTCGGTGAAGTCCATGCGGACGCCAGGAGGGAGAACCCGGCTCGTTTGGACGGCTGACGCCACGTTCCGAGCAGATTCTGAGGCGGTCATTTCGCCGGACCCCGCCTGGGGACTCTGAGTATTTTGAGGGGTCAAGAAGGCATCCAACCGAGCATTAAGAAGTTTCTTCCTGACTTTCAATTTTTTTGTTCGGCATGTCCAAGATTGTCCTGATCACCGGAGGGATTTCCTCTCCTGATTCATAATGAGTCGGAGTAGAAGACATGGTATTTCTTTTCTGGGAAAGTTGTTTCTTTTGATGTTGGTTTTTCTGAATTTTCCCACAGACGGCGCCAAATTGTAGATCTTGATTTCGGGATCGTCAACAATCACAAATTATAGTATGGTATATATTTGATTTATTTAGATATAGGTCTTAGAAGACTTCGTATAAAAAACAAATATTTAAATTGGAAGAAATGAATAAGGACGAACAAAAGAATAATAATATCTTTATTGATGAACGAATGTATTACAAATGGACGAAGTGACGAACTCTAGCAGGCGAGCTCCACAATAAGAAAATAAACAGTAAAGAAATATTCAAAGTAATTGCGTAGGTTTCTGTGTGCGAAAGTCAGCATATCGGCTTCTATTTAAAGCAGAAGAGAATTCATCAGGGAGGACACGTGTTGATCAGTTTGGATCTGCCACGTCGTTGGTCGAAGTCATCTCATATCCGGTCTTCGCGGCGAAGTCTTCTATCTGACCAAGACTGATTCCTTCGATCGAGTCAACATGATCGAACTCGTTCCTCCTTTGGCGAGCTGGGCTACTGATTGGGCTTGGGCTGACCTTCAGGAATAGAATTGGGTCGGCTGTTGGTCGAACTAAAGCCCAACTCAAATGATTATTTTAGAGAATTGATTTTTAACCCCCACAATAGTAATCAAAATCACATATTCGAATAGAGAATCTAATATTCATAGTTGTAATTCGAACCGAAATGAATTTATAAATATGAATTTTATTATTTAATTTAAAGTTAAAGCTATTTTTATTTCAAACTTGGGAATTTAAAAATTAGGATATTGGATCAATGATAGAGAGATTTGTGATACTATTGTCTATTTCAAAGTATAATTTTATCATTTTAATTAACAAAAAGTATGAACTCGATATTTTTAAAAATCAAATATTAAACTCGACACTTCACTAAAATACATGGTACACATGCTTTACCATACTCGTAAGAACAAAAAACTCAAAATTTTTTACGAAAAGGTGATATACTAAAACCAACTCTTGAAATTTCAGTCAATCAGAAAAACAACATTTATAATATACATTGCGGAGCGATATTGGAATCAGGACTGGGCTAGCTTGGCAAGAATTGCCAGGTCTAAGATCTTTACATCAAAGGTATCATCGACCTTAACAATTCCATCAGTCCCGTCCACTCCGATGAGCTTACCGGTGGAGCCCCGTAGCAACCCGCCCATTATTTTGATTCTATCGGTTTTCCTGGGCGCAACTACCTCCACCTCGCCCGGCATTGCGACAACCGTTTCTCCGCCGGAGCTGCTCGACCCGAGAACCACCCTACATGACCCATCCTACGAAAGAAGAAAAAAATGTTGAACATTTTACCCACCCCAAATAAATCGTTCAATACAAGACCTGTATGGTGGTTTAAGAAAGAAAAAAAAAAGATGGAAGAGTGGATATTGTTGAACTATTACCGCAAGCACATCCCGGATGACTCCGGTAGTTTCTTCGCCGGACCTTCGTATATTCACCAATATGTCTGGAATGAACCATGGCCCTTCATGCTCTCCACCTGCAAAATTAGGATAAAAATTAGTCACAGATCTCTACATATATTTTTTTTAAAAAGCACGGGCCTCCACTAGTTACTAGTGGTGTGTACGAAAATATAATTTTTTACAAGTGCATATAGTATAATATATATCAAAAGCGAGAATTTAGGGGTCTAACCGATGACGGGGGACATAGCATCAAGACCACCGGAACCCGGTGTCATTGGCTGCCCACCAGGAGTTCCCGGAACATACGAAACTGAATTTGGAGTCATAGGCTGCCCACCTGGAGTCGAGGGCAAGTATGGGCTCGGAGCATTGCCTGCAACAAAGCCAGGCACAACATTTAATCTTTAATATAATCTTGCTACAGTATCGTTAACACAAAGAATAACCTATACCATACGAACCGCTGTCCCTTGGTGTTCCAGCATCGCTGAAGTTGCCACCTGGGGTGTTGGCCCAACCTGAACCAGGTGTCGGTGCTTCGTACGGTCGTGAAGGAGGGCTTCCAGGCTGGATTAAAAACAATCAACGGTTATACGTAATATATCAGGAAAATGAAAAGCATGTGAAAGTGTAAACAGGAACACATTTCATTTTCTTAGATAACGAATGCTGACCTGATACTGTGGGCTCGCTCCCCAAGAACCGGGGTTCCCGTCCTCCCAGTTATCCCTAAATCCATCAATGTCATTTCAAGAATCATTCAGCAATAATAAATATATAAATTAAACACATCATTTATTCCTCCTGAATTATCGTTGCTTAAATTATGGACAAAAAAAGTGCTTCCATGGGGCAAAGATTATTATCATAGCAAACACCTTAAGATCTAGTCTACAATCTAATACATATTGTTTGGGCGGGCATGGCCATGGAGACTGCAAATCCTTTTTTTCTAAACAAGGTCGAGTGCAAACCCATGTTTTGTACTTGAATTATTCAATCAACGTAAAATAACTCAGTATGCAATGCTCGTACTGGAGTTGTATTTTTTTTTAACTTGAGGGGCTTAGACTACAACCAACTTACCAATATAACTTGAATAGAAAGTGCACACGAATTGGTAAGCATTTCAGATTTGTGCTAGCTATACACTGATATTAACTAAAAAAGTGCCTCAAATTTTTTTCAGTTCGGAAGGAAATTGACCATTTTGCACATATCTTGAACTATATAACACATAAACAATCTAGTGAAAAAATAAATAAATCACCTTGGTGGACTCATTGGGGTATAAGGATTCCAAGCACGGTCTCGCATTGGTGTTCTCATGCCATCATGACTAGGTGTTGCTACAGAAATAGATTAAGAGCAGTTAATATCTTATGTCGCTGATTCAGAATACACAACGAGACAGGATTTAAGATTTTCAAACCTCCAGAATCTCTCATGGGTGTCATGTAAGGATGAAGCGGAGTTCGAGATGGATGCATAGGAGTCTCACTTCCCCTGCCATATTTAGCAGTGTCCCTGGAACATTACTTTTAAATTAAGGAAGAGTACAAAATTAATCGGATATTTCCTCAACAGAATGATTTTAGCTTCAGAAGTTTACCGATGCGGGGTTGTAACATTTACATTGTCAGATATACATGACCTGTCAACTACGCAAGAAACAACAGGGTTAATGCAGGACAAAACCCAATACAAACAGTTTTGATGAGCTAGACTTACCTGTTACAACCTTCATTTGAGACTCCAATTCGACTCTGACATTAGTTCCCTTGAATTCAACAATACGCCCACGATAGCCCTTGAATGGACCCTTGCAAACTTTTACCGCCCTTCCTTTTGCATTAACTAAACACAAGTAGAAGTTCACACTCAGAAAATCTAGACCAGTATTAGCCATTGCATATGTACGAAAAGAGCACTTAAATTATATACTCACAATCACTCGGAGGGCCTGCTCTAGGAAATCTCTTCGGTGATTGGGGAACATTTGTTGCAGCTCTGAGATGGTTAAGTCTATGGTTGGAGTGACCCTAGAAAGTGAAATGATACAAAGATAAGAAACCATGATGACCAGATCGGCTATACAGAACAAACTGCAATGATATTTCAATAAATAAAAATTAAAACATAAAATTCTGCAATGAGAGGCTTACATTTCTATCACCACCACGTGAACCTCCAACAACAGCACATGATTGGGCCTTGACACAGATAAAACCAGCATGCTCAAGGTGGTGACGGTCACAGATAAACAGAACTCCCTTGTATATGTGTTCTACAGGACCTTGTTTGTCCTAGCATGACATCAACCACCATAAAATAAAATGAAGACGCAAATCTTATTGTCAAATAAATAGATCACCCTATAGTTCTCACTTTGCACGGGCCATCAAGGATTCTCACGACATCTTTTACAGATATGGTGTTTTTATATCGATCTTGGACACTTGTTCTCTTATCCAACTTGCATTTTATCTCTCTTAACCTAACAAGAGCCACCTCGGGCCTGTCAGCAACGCCCTTGAGCACCTAGATATAGCAACACGAGAATCATTGTACTCGCTTAGAAGCCATTAACTAAGAATACTTTCAAATTCACGAGCAAGTACCTGAAAAGCTTCGCTTTCGACCCGTATGATCACACCGAAGCTCATATTACTGGACAAGGTTGAATACATTAATATTTTTCAGAGCCAAAGCTGAAAAAAGAAACTGCGTCGCTGAGATGGAAAGAACCACTTACTCCAATAAGACAAGGTCGTGTAGCTCATAATCCCCAATTCTAGTAACGCCGGTTGTCACCTCAGAACTCTCTACTACATCATCAGCAAATACACGGATCTGTACACAGCATATTGGCATAAGAAAATCTCTTCTGTCGACGAAGTATCAAATGATCACGAAATAAAATTTAAAATAACATCAAAATACTCACGTGCTCTTTTGTTGTATCAGACAAAATGATTAGCACGTGCTCCTCAACTTTTACAACCATACCAGTTGCACCTTCTTGAGTACCAGACACAACCTTTACGTGGTTTCCCGGTTCAAAATATTTGCAAAGCTCTTTCTCATTTACGGCAAGAGTTTCCTGAACGTCATAATATATACAATTAAAAAACAGATTTACCTTTACAGAAAAATTCTTACCAATAGGCCTTCTTATATTGATTTGTAATAAAAAATTATTTAAATAAATGAAAATGAAACAGAATACTTAAATATGAAGAAAAAAAAATCCACTTTATCCATGTAAAAAGAAGTGGGTGAAACCAAAAAAAAAAAAAAAAAAAAGAGACACATTCTTACCGGAAGGCCTTTCATTTCTGGCCTGATAAACACAGTTTCTTCCTCAGCTTTCTCAACCCATCCTTTTAAGTTTTTTAGATCTCCCTTTACTATAATAACTGCATCGCCCTTCATAAAATGCCCTTTCTTTCTGTTGGCAAACAATGTAGACAGACTAGCCATGTCTCCATCGCCATCCTCTCCAGGTTTCCGGAATTTTTCAAGCTCATCAAATGTGGGTTTTATATTTAGAACACTAATCGATTTCATCGAAACTGTTTTATATAGGAAACCTTCCCTAAACAGCATGCCACCGATATTCTCAAAATAATCACCCGTCATCGGATCTCGCCTTCGTTCAACTCTGATGTGAAGCTCCCTGCACCAGAATATCAGAAATTAAATTAGGACACATATCAACAAACTCAATCAGTAAGATTAAGCTCAGAATTACCTAGCCTCATCACGGTTCATAAAGCGTGGAGGAGGAACAAATGCTTTCTTTTTCACAGTCTCTCTACCCTCCTGTTTATAAAAAGAAACATTCTCACTATTAATCAGAAATTACGATACATTTGAAGCGTTGTGGAAAGAGAGAAACATAAATGACTTGCATGGGCTCACCAGAAAATTATAAAAGACGACTATTTTTTCAGCGAATATAATTTTCCAATATTATAAATTTGAGTGGAGGACAGAAATTTATTAAACAGATGGCAAAATGGATATACAACACGAGGACAGGGGACCTAGGGATAATCAAGCAACACGCCAATTAGTCAGCGACTTGAACTAGAAAAGACTGCAATCCTAAAAACTAAAAAAAAAAAAAAAAAAAAAAAAAAAAAAAAAAAAAAGAGAGAGAGAAACTCAATGATCATCCAATTGAGGAACCCACATCAGAACGTAAACCTGAGTTGACTGAGAAGAACAAGGGGAAAGAATAAACCTTAAATACTTATAAAACCCAAGAGTAACATTACTGATATTTACCAATTTGTTTGCTAGAGCCTGCATGTCTATCCTTGGAATTAGTTTTACAGTCACCCTCTGCCGGACATTATCTACATCAACAACCTGCATAAAGAACGCTAAATAGTGAGCTAGAAAGCATCATAGAACCAATAATGATGAATATCAATAATAACAATAAAAGATCCGTACTTTTGCGAGATCTCCCTTATACGTGCCTATCTTCATCCTGACCCAAGTGTCCCGAGAAAGATCTATTGATTTGCTTTCGACAGAAAGCACATCCGTCATTTCTCTAATTGGTATAAGCACCACTTTCTGGGCATATATATTGCGTAGACCTTTGCAAACCTAAATCAGCAAATGAAAAATGTGAAGATGTATTTCAGAAGTTAAACACTAAATCCCAAGTTTACGAGCTTCAGAAATCTCACCAATCAGAGTTTGGAAAGAGATGTATACGTACCTCTCTCACATGGGCTTCTTTATCAGCCTCAATGTATATAAAGTTCTTGAGGTGGTCTAGAGCAATGACAGATCTAATTTGCAGATTGAGTTCAGCTCCTTTATCTATGTATTTCTGCATTAAGCAAGCGGCGACCTCTCTCTCTTTACCAATCTGACAGAAACCAACGAAGTACAATAAAGGTCCAGGCCACGTTGAGCAATAGATATGCAGATTTTAAGACATCGAAAATCACCCAAAGTTATGAACATACCGCACATTTCACCATCCACAACTTTGGATCTCTAACAGACGGTAGCAAGGCTTGTTGGTCCACATCAGTGGTCTCCTCATCATATTCCATTTGGTGACTAGATTTGTAAAACCTTTCCTGAACTCTTCTCTCAAGGGCTTCAACATCTTCCTCCTCCAATGCATTAAATGAAGGGCGGTGAGGCCTTCTATGATCCACTTCCTCAGGTACTTCATCATTCTCTATGAAACCTGCGCACAGATAATACAGTAAAAGACAAACCAGTCATATCAAGTATCACTGAAAAATCTGTACAGAAAGAACAGATGTATGGTGAACATGAACATAGTATAGGAACGGAATGGGGAGAAGTGCGATGAGGAAGGTAACCCACAAACCGGACCTGCTTGAACAGATAGTATGTTTGCCAATTCATAAACGAAACAAAACATGAGTGCAATCGGATTTATATATTTCAAGCTCATTCATTGTCCTCAAGTGTGATAGAATGGTAATAAGAAATGAGGTGGCAAGACGGAAATCAAAAAAGCATCTCGTTGTCAGTCCCATATAGGATTCACAACTTTTGTATTGGAAGCAGTATCCCATCTAAAGGGATCATTTTTTGTCGAAGAAACAAACACCTTTCTTAATAACAAGAAAAAGCTGATTTTATAAAACCACTGAATGTCTAAAATCAAAGCACTGGATGACCATATCGATCTGCACGACATGACTAATTAAAAGAAAAACAACTATTACGGCCATTGAGCCTTAAAACCTACCGTAATGTGAATCAAACATGGAATGGTTGGATAGGGATTGAGTGGTGTAGCATACGGGATATATATCAGCTTCCCAAAACTAAGCAGGCCCGAAGTAAAGTTCAAAACCATTAATACATGTAAACCTAATTACTCCGAAATCCTAAAGCAACCCACTTCAACCGAGCCTATCACGAAGAAACCAAGCAATCGGAGAAAGCTAGTTAGGCCAAAACTGAGTCCAAATTGCAACCTATTCAACCTAATTATCAAAAACCAAACTGACTAACCCCAGACAGCAATAACATATATCCAGACCCTGAAAACACAATAAAATATGTATAAACACAGAGAGAGTTAGAGAAATTCGGAAGCGTACCGTTCTCCTCCTCGTACTCCTCCTCGTCGTCGCCCTCGCTGTCGACCTCGTCAGCTTCCATATCGAAATACATCATGGAGCCCTTCTTAGCCTTCTTTCCTCCTTTGCCGGCAAGCTTCGCGGCCGCTTTGCCGCCTCTCCGCGAACCTCCTTTGTCGCTGTAATTCTCATCGTCGTCTTCGTCATCTTCATCTTCCTCGTCGTCTTCCTCCGCGTAGTCCTCGATGAATTGCGCTCTCCCGCGCTTGTGGGTTGAGCTGCGACGGCCTCTTCCTCCGTCGTCGTCGTCCTCCTCCTCCTCCGCCTCCAATTCTTCGTCATCCAGGGCCTGCTCCTCGTTCCCGCCGCCGTATTCCTCGTCGTCGTCGTCCATGTCGCCGTCGTCGTCGCGACGCTGGTGGAGAGGCATAGTGTTGTGGTACTGGAATTAGGCGAAAGAAACCCTAGAATATGGTCTCCTTGATTTTGATTAGATAATGGAGTGCGATTATATCGCTATGTTTATATAAACTTCGAGCGAGTTTCGGATCAGAGAAAGACGTTTTTTTCCCTTAAATCTTTTGGGAAGGGGTAAGGGTAACGATTTGATTTATGAAATTAGATCTCATGCTAAAATGGTTTGATTATCCTTGTTTATTTTATATTGTTATGAACTTATGATATTATATTTTTACACGTCTTTTCTCGTTTTCTTTGCTATTAATTTCTTCTGTATTATACTCATTTCAATAAGTTAATGCCGAAAAATAAAGGGTCGGTTAGGTATCTAGCCCAAATTGATCACCTCTTTTAAAATTCTAGCCCAATAGGTAACTAACTCAATCCACTACCAAACAATATTATATTCATATTTTACCCCTCATCAAATACACACCAAAATTTTCGGATCCGACTCAAAATCCTTCAATCCTCCGATATTGCCTCCGAACTCTCCGTCGATTTCGAATCCCTCAATCCTCCGACATTGCGTCCGACCTCCTTTTCCGCCACCAATTTTTTTATTTTGCCACTTCCGAAGCTGACGAATCGTCTCCGTTCTCAGACTTGGAAAAAATGGTAAGTATATATTATTTCCAATTCGATTAACCCATAGAACACCATAATCGAAACCCTCCCCCGCATCTCCGATCAATTCTCTGTTAGATTAACTATAAAATATGCTTTTTCGAATGGTAAATAATATTTACTATCGGACCATCCGATAGTAAATATTATTTACCATTCGAAAAAACAAAATACTTGTCTCCGATTTGACGAACGATTTCATGATTCAAATCTAATGATGAATAACTGAAAAAAATTTGGAATTAACAACCAAATAAGAACGAAGTTGCAAAAAACTAAAGAACCTAAACACCTACACTAGACAAACATAAACTAAGAATGATTAAATGACTAACCTAAACGAACAGATAATATAAGAACAATAGAAGAACATCTACGAAATCGATGATCCTACTATTCCAAATGAGTCATCGAATATCCTGGTTGCAAATCACATGATAATTTTAATGGTAAATAATATTTACAGTCGGGTCATCCGATAGTAAATATTATTTACCATACGAAAAAACAAAATACATGTCTCCGATTTGGCGAACGATTCCATGATTCAAATCTGATGATGAATAACTGAACAAAATCTAGAATTAACAAACAAATAAGAACGAAGTTTTATGAAACCAAGGACAATTTTGGAAGTACGAGAAATATTGGTGTCACGCCCCTAAAATGGGACGTGAGTATAAAAGCGATATTAAGAGAAAACTAGACCATTAACGCTAACAGAGCCAAAACATACCCACGGTGCATACTCAGTAGTTTACTTTACAAGTCCAAAGATAAAGAAAGAAAGCGAAAAATAAAACCAACCTTCGACACTTGATAGTCTATCCAGCGAAAACCTTCAAACTCTCGACCACACTTAAGCCTGAGGTCTTTCTAACCCTTCTCCTTCTCACATCCTGATTGTAAGAAAAATTTGAGGAAATAGGGGTGAGACTGAGGCTCAGTAGGTGCTATAGTAATGGTTTGATTTTTTTTAAAAGATTTTCGAAAATAATATTTACTTAATAATAATACTACTCTTGTCACGTGTAAATCACCATACACGTACAAGTATACCTCGGAACAAAAGTAAACGTACATTGAATGATGAGATATGCAAATGCAAAATGCGATTTTTATGCTGGTGGCCTGGCACCGTCTGCCCACATAACCCGTGGCAGTCCTCTGATCAGAATGGTGCACTCTCCACACCCTTTTATATATACGCATGCATTCTCCGCTTCGTATATATAAGTATCCGGCTATCCCAAGCCAATATAGAAAAATATTATATCTATATTTTTCAAATAAGGGATATATGTATAATACTGAAAATACCTTTCAATTTCACAATCGGATCTCCCGATTTGAGATTCTGCCACATTTTAAAAATGATTCTAGGTTTCGTGGCACGTTCACAATCATTTTCATTTCGAAAATAATATATACTTGAGGCCAAACCATAAAATCAGGAGAGAAGGGTTATAATAACCTACCTCGAGATTAAGCGTAGACGTCGCTCGTCCACGAGACGTTCGCTCGCTCCGTGAACCCAAATGTTCACTAATACCGAGAATCCGGACGATCACTTACACTGTGAACCCTCTAACCGAATTTCAGTCTCGAGTCCTATCACGGTGAAACAAACCGATCCTGAATCAGAATTCTAGAGTAATCCACAAAACTCAAACTCAAACGTACGATTTATAAATCGTAGAACCCAAAGACATATCCATTATAAGGAAACCAAGGCTCGCATTCTTTTCCTCACCGTGATACTTCACCACGTTTTCTAGATACACTTCAGCTAGTCTCCTCTTGGAGTATTACTTCGGATCGAGATACGCGATTCACTGCTCATTATTGGAGAAGTTTCCAGGAAGCCATGGAAACCATACTGAATTTTAGTACTGTTTTTCATCCTCGGACAGATGGGCAATCTGAGAGAGTTATTCAAATCATGGAAAACATGTTGAGAGCGTGTGCTTTGGATTTTGGAAACAAATGGAAAGAAAATCTCTTGTTTGCTGAATTCGCATACAACAACAGTTTTCAATCCAGCATAGGCATGGCCCCATTTGAAGCTATGATACCACCCTGTCACGCCCCGGGAAAGGTGGGATAGTTATGTAAAGTATATTAGTTTATTTTATATTCTATAATCACACCCCACCTTTCCCGGGGCGTGACAATTGGTTATTTCCCTAAATAAATAGATAGTTGGGCTATAATTTAAAAGTCTCATCTATAAGTAGGCTAGTTGTTTATAAATCTCAAAAATAAATTAACACATAAAATTCACGTAACAAGATCTAAGGCTCGACTTTATGATCACACGTGGACCGGCTAACAATATGATTTGCACGACGGAATTTCAAAACGAAACTATTATATAAAAGTGAATCAAAAACCGTTAATTAAAATATATAAGCATTAATATCAAGTGAATTTCCAGATCTAGATCTAAATCTCTCCCCTGGGGCCAAATCCGACGAAGACTTCGGTCACCGATTGGGTGTCGGCTTCAGGGGAGGAGGTACGACGGATTGAGACCAGTAAAAGAAGTCGATTGAGACCGGCTCGTCTTCTTTGCGTCGGTGGTGCGCCTCGGTGGTGAAGTGGCTCTACTCTCCATCGACGGTGGTGCGGCTCGTCCCATGGTGATGGCAGCGCGACTCTGTGCCTCGACGACAGCGGAGGGGCTCGGCTCCTCGGCGACAGTGGTGCAACGTGGTTCATCGGCAACAACAGCGTGACGTTGCTCCTCGTGGCGGAGCGCGCTCCTCCTCGAGGAGAGCGCGCTCTTGAGTCCCACATGGACGACCTAAGGACCTCTTAAGGCCTTCCAACTACTATAAATACCCCCCCAAGTGAGGGTAATCCATCGTTTTCAATCCCGAAATATACTACTCTTCTCTCTGCTTCTTTGGATGCCATCTTTGGCCTGAAGCACCCTCTGCAAGATTTCTCGCTCTCAGAGATTCTAAAGCGCTAGATCTAGAGCCCAAGCGCGCTCCCAAGATTTTCCATTGAAAATCCCCTACGCATCTAGCACACTAGACGCGTCCACCATTTTCGACAGAAAATCGCCTATGCGTCTTGCACGCTCACCACGACAAGGAACTCTCGACTGAGAGTCTCCCACGCCTCCAAAAGATAGAAAACACACATTCTCTATCGGGTAACTCGATCCTAGAGTTGAGACATCGCTCGGGAAAAACACAACGCTACGTCTCCTATGACGAGCAGACTACCAGGCTCCGCACCTCATACAACGTTACATATGCCTTGAACTACGTTCTGACTTGATCTCTATTCACACGGTTACGTAGGTAGCTTGCACGAAAAGCACGGTCACTCCCCCTATTAACCCGTTCTCTCCTCTGAGAAACCCTCCGACTGGAGAAAACCCAACTCGAGACTTTCGAGTTCACACCTTTGGCTCGGTTGTGGAGACTTGGTCCGGCCTTAGGTCGAACCGCCTGAAGCTTTAAATCGTTGTTCATTTTCGTGCGACAGCAAAATCTTTTAAGAATTATTTATATATGTTTATATATATACACTGATTTAATTAGTAACGAATTTCCACTTGTTCAGCCAAGATTTCCTCCATACCCTTTTTACAATTTCAAATTTTCCCATCGTAGACACCTATTCAACCCACTTACAACCCACGTAGCTATCCCACATTTCCCTTGATAATTTTTTCCTTTCCGTCCTTAGTTTTTTTTTTTCGTATCCCTCTCTTTTTTGTGTCATTTTTAAGCAATTAGAGATAAATGCTACCCGATCTCTACTAACCTCATATAACTGAAAGTCCATTATAGTGTGGAATGGCGTAAAAGGTTGTCTCCCGCATAACGTGGCTTATAGTGTATTGTGATCATGGGTTTTTTTTTTTTTTTTTTAGCAAATCCAAGCAGGCCGAAGAGGGACACGAGATTGATCTCCGTCCAAGCAAGACCTCGTCCTTAAGTATTTGAAGAAAGGACACAGAAATCGTGCTCTCGAGTTTCTGTTTGAAGCCAATAGAAGGTATTTGGGTCTGGCAAGGTCGGGCAAAATGCAATGGTGAAGTCATTCTTTAAGCAAAACGAGATTGATAAGCCAAGTGAGATCATGAACAAAATAATCTTGAAGAATTGCGCTCCTCTAACTTCCTCATCGAAATTTGTCAATGTGAATGTTTTTTTTTTAATTTATTAATATGAAACAATAATTATTCAAATAAAAAAACTAAAACTAATTATCATTAACTAAAAAACAGAGTTAAAAAAAAAATTGGATAAAAAATAATAATTTAATGCATTTTTAAGTGGCGGTTATTTTTATTTAATGTTATTTAATGGCATTTCAATTTTAACTGTCATCTTATTATTTACGCCGCTAAAATAGTCTGATAGACATCATTTTTTTAGTGCCATTTTTTGTATTTAGTGGTATGTAGAAGATGGCACGAAATAGCATTTTTCTAGTAGTTGCCTTGCCACTTGAACTCCATAGTTAGGTTGTTGTGATCATGCAATCACGGACCCAAAGTACGAAGCCATTGCATATCGAGAATAATATCGAGCCCCCAAATTGGCAAGACTAACAAATCAACCACCAATTGCATGCCTTGTATCACCAATGGAATGCCCAGACACTTCTCTTTGCAAATAAGAGATTGGCCGTTACCCATGTAGAATTTGAACCGCTTAGAGGCAACACGTGTGAGTTTCAGTTTCCCTACCAAGGACTCGTGAATGTAGCTGAAATTGCTCCCCGTATCAACGAGTACTTCCATCTTCTCCGACTTCAATTAAGCAAAAACTGCGAGCAGTGGTGGGTTATCCGCGTTAGTGAACACATTCAAACTCCCTCCATTCCCACATCTACATCATCGGGTTTTGGAGAAGACACAGCCACGTCGTCCGACAAGTCGTTTGATTCATCACTAAACAAAAGTAATACCTGGTTTGTGTGATTGAAGCTAAATTTCTCGTCACACGTGTAACAGAGTCCTTTATCACGCTATGGTTGAATCTCCACGGGTGTGAGACTGGCAGTTTTGACGATGCGTTATGCGAGGACCCTTGGTAATGACGATCCGAAGTGATACTACTAGGAGGGTGTTGTGGAGAAGCCTGACTAGTCACTGGTGGGTTGAAGAATCCCCCACGAGATCCCGTGTGACCATTGTCGCTGGAAGACATCCTCTGATACCCTTGTACTCTGCTGCGCATCATCGCATCTTCACAACAAATTCCGACGAATCTCTGTTTTCAGACCCCACGAGAATGCGAGGAACGTAGATGTCGAGACTCCCGAAGTGCAAAGCATCAGACTCTCAAACACGGCACGAAACTGCCAAATCTGATCGGGAGCTGTACCGAGAATGCTTCCCAAGTGGTTATGCCACCTCCTTTCTCCATCCACTGATACCAGGTAGACTGGTCGACATCGAGGTGAAAGGACACGCCGATAGACGTAAGGCCGAAGGTACTCTGTGCAATGAATAAAACTTCTCAATCTTGTCAACTCGGTCCTCCACATTACCTCCATCAAAACGAGGTACGCCAACTCGGAGAGAATAGAAGGGGATATTTCGTTCTTCATGACTTAAGCTGAGAAGAGCAAAATACTCGATGAAAGCACCAATTGATACACAAAACTAGAGCAGAATTGCATATCAGTGATAGAGTATCTCTTCGAGACGGTACAAATCTCCAAGAATGACAAACCAGAGTATAATACTTGCATAAAAAAGAAAAAAGAAACTTGACGAAATAACAAGGAAATAGTTGAAAAGCCAAAAACAAAATATCAGAAGTGGTCCCATCCTTCTCTAACGGAATTTCTTTTCACTTGCCCCTCTGCGCGTGTAATACTTCGACCAGTAGGGCTCCTTGCGAACTCTCTTATTGGGCCTGACTTCCCTTGCTGTTGGGTTGGTCTTTTGGACTGAAGACAGACTCCGATTCTTCCTCTTGGGCCATTTCCGAAGCCCAGCTCTTCAAGTGATTGGTGGTGAGCTCTAGCTGGAGCCGTGTATAGCACGTCTAGCGAAGCGGTGTGCCCTAGTGTGGTGTGCATGAGTCATGACATAACTGATATATATCTATCTACGAAATCTAATTCTGTTCCAGGAAATCAAGATGGAAAAACCTTCACATGGGTTGGACGAAGAAGAAGAGGCGATGATCCAGAATCTGGCGAGAGAGAAAGACCCGACATACGATTTTACTTACAACCTATACCAAGGGTTTTGGGTGCCCAGTGCCATCATCAGAGGCGTGCTGTCTCTCCAGAAACACTTTCTCGCTCGCGACGACGACATCCTCTTGGCCTCGTGTCCCAAGTCCGGCACGACGTGGCTCAAAGCGCTGTCGTTCTCGATCGTGAATCGCCGACGCTTCTCCGATCTCTCCGACAGCCCATTGACAGCTTCGAACCCGCACGACTTCGTGCCCAACCTTGAGTACGACGTCTACGCCGACCAAATGTCCATCGTCAGCGACGTTGAAGCTCTTCCGCGACCTAGGTTGCTCTGTACCCACGTGGCTTACGAGTCGCTTCCGGTCTCCGTCAAGAGCTCCAAGTGCAAGATCGCGTACGTGTGGAGAAATCCGATGGACCAAGCCGTGTCGCTCTGGCACTTCCTTCGCGTTCTTGATCTCCAACCGAACGCCACGTCAGCGGCGCAGAGTGATGAGGGTAGAGGAGAGTTTATTGAGTCATTTTGTAGGGGAGTACACCTGTTCGGACCCTTCTGGGACCATGTTTTAGGTTTTTGGAAGGCTAGTTTGGACAACCCCGAAAAAATTCTCTTAATCAGGTAATTACTATGTAGAAATTTATTCTATTTATTATTTTTTTCATTAAATCTAGCAGGAAATTGTTTTTTTTTTTTTTTTTACTCCTTGACGTGTGTTATTTTTTCTTAGTCTAATTTAACAAATGTTTTTTTTTGGGGTCGAAAGTATGTATAATTTAGTGTTAGATTCACTCTAATTTGGGAGAATATTGTGGACCACCAAATCCCCAAATCCAAGAGTGTACAGCAGTCCGTTAAGTACCTCTCCCCCCCCCCCCCCATGTTAGTCACATCGGCGGAGGAGGCCCTGAGGAGTTGGAATCCGGATGTGATTTTTCTTATAGAAACAAAAATAGACGAGTATATGATGGAGGTGATGAGAGGAAGATTGGTGTATTGGGGAGGTTTTTCAATCGGTGTTAGTGGATGATCGGGAGGGCTTTGGTGGAGACGAGGTGTCAACATTAATATTTGGCACATGGATTGTAATGGAATTCAAAAACATAATAGTGAAGGAGTTCGATACTTGTACTGTGTCTATGGCCCACTGTGCGAGGAACTTAAACATCATTTCTGGAGGAGTTTGGAAGAGCGAGTCAACAGATTTGGAGGCCATGAGGTATTGAGATTCAAGCCTCGGGGGTGAAATACACTTGGAGCAATAAGCGAGGCGCGAGGTATCGCACTAGGGCTAGGCTGGACAGAGGCATTGCGAGTCAAGAATGACTGTTGGCCAGGTCGAATGCGGGGATTCGCAATTTGCCCACGCGTTTCTCCGACCATGGGGCTATAGTCATGGATCCAAGGCTATTTGATGAGAGGATCAAACGCCCTTTTTCGCTTCTTCGAAGCTTGGGCTGCTGAAGATTCATGTCGCACGGTGGTGAAACAAGCTTGATCCTTACATGCTGTTAGAGATCGGACCAGAGGTCTCTCCATTCAAAGCTGCAAGGAGGTTGGGCATAGGCTTAGGCGATGGAGCAAAGGCTTTCTCAACGCTAAACAACGTCAGACCAAGCTCCTGGAGGAGAAACTTATGCTAATAGAAGGTGCGAAACCGTCGAGGGCCAATCTGGACGAGGATGAGGAAGTGCTCTAACTCCTAGGTGCCCTAGAGGATGAACTTGGAAGCGTTTGGATGCAACGCTCACGGGAGCTCTGGTACAAGGTTGGAGACATCAATTCAAAGTATTTCCACACGTCTACGGTTATACGCCACCATCGTAACCATATTGGGGAAATCTAAGATGACAGAGGCGGCTGGATCAAGACAAAGGCAGGTATCGCTAGCTTCATTAACCAAAAGTTTCAAAATCTGTATGTAGCAGGTCTCATGAAGGAACCAGATGGGCTAGGCAAACTCTTCCACGACAACATCACCAAAGAAAAGAATGAGAGACTCGCCGCAGTCCCTTCCCAAGAGGAAATTTGGAGGTGTGTGCGGGAGATGCACTCATTGAAGGCGCCAGGTCTGGACGGATTGCAAGGGGTCTTCCACAGAACCTGCTGAAGGACAATCGGAGATGTAGTGAACTTCGTTTAAGATTTCTTCCGGAATGGAAGACTAAACCGTGCCTGCAACTAGGCCCACGTCGTTCTGATTCCTAAGGTCCCAGATGCTATCGGTTTTGACAAGCTCGGGCCAATCATCCTCTATAAATTCAGCTCGAAGATCATTACGGGAAGATTGCGTGAATTGATCGACAAACTAGTTTCGCCGTCCTAATTTTCCTTCATATCAGGCAGACGGATTGATGAAAGCTCGATTTTAGCAAGTGAAATCATCTCGATAATGAAGAAGAAGAAAGGGAAGAGAGGGCTGATCGGAATAAAAATCGACATGAGTAAAGCGTACGCTAGAGTATAGTGGTGCTTCATTTGGAAAGTCCTCTCCGCGTATGGGTTCTTGGAAAAATTCATCGATCTTGCGAAGGAGTGTGTGGAGACTGCCACCTTTTCGGTCCTTCTAAACAGTGCGCCGATCGAAAAAGTGGTCCCCACTCGGGGGTTACGGCAGGGGAGCCTCTCTTGCCATATCTATTCATCCTAGTCTCGGAAATTTTGTCTCGCCTTATTCTTCAGGAGTAGACTGGCAGGCTTCATGGAGTTTGTATTGGCAGAGGCTCGCAATTGATTTCCCACCACATGTTCACGGACGACACGGTTCTTTTCTGTCGGGCCGAGGACGATGAGGTGGAGACAATTCTATGATGCTTGGGGATATACCAGTGGTGGTCGGGGCAGCAGATGAACGCCCAAAAGTCGATGATATTTTTTTCCCAAGAAATGTGAGGCTCAAACGCGGGAAAATCTCAGACTCAAGCTTCATATGCCGCTGTGCGCGAGTGATTCGGTATATATGGGAAATCCTTTACTCATCGAGCGTAACAAGACGAGTAGCTTCAATTCCATACAAGCCAAACTGAACTCCCGAATGGACGGATGTATGACTCGTTCTCTCTCCTACAGAGCACGCACGACACTTGTGAAGTTAGTGGCCTTCAATATTCCCTCATACTTGATGCCAGGACACAAATTACCACTTGGGCTATGCCGGGAAATGGACGCCATGGTGCGGAGGTTCTGGTGGACGGGGAAAACCAATTCAGACCATTTCATTGCCTTACGTTACTGGGATCAGATCTGTCAGCCACTGACTCATGGAGGACTAGGGTTCCGAAGTTTTGAGAAGATAAATCATGCCCTTTTGTCGAAATCAGGCTGGGAAGTGGTGAGGGGGTGATGCGCCTACGGGTTCAATGCCTCACAAGTAAATATTGTCGCTTTTCTCTGTTCCCGCGATATGAGCTCAAGTAATCAGATTTGCCGTCATGGAGACGAGTAGCTTCAATTCCATACAAGCCAAACTGAACTCCCGAATGGACGGATGTATGACTCGTTCTCTCTCCTTCATAGCACGCACGACACTTGTGAAGTTAGTGGCCTTCAACATTCCCTCATACTTGATGCCAGGACACAAATTACCACTTGGGCTATGCCGGGAAATGGACGCCATGGTGCGGAGGTTCTGGTGGACGGGGAAAACCAATTCAGACCGTTTCATTGCCTTATGTTACTGGGATCAGATCTGTCAGCCACTGACTCATGGAGGACTAGGGTTCTGAAGTTTTGAGAAGATAAATCATGCCCTTTTGTCAAAATCAGGCTGGGAAGTGGTAAGGGGGTGATGCGCCTACGGGTTCAATGCTTCACAAGTAAATATTGTCGCTTTTCTCTGTTCCCGCGATATGAGCTCAAGTAATCAGATTTGCCGCCATGGAGAGATATCTTGTGTACATGAGACTTAATCGCCGCGAACTCCTGCTACGTGGTGGGGAAAAGAGGGAAGGTTGATGCCCGAGTTGACAAGTGGATCCGAGCTGAGCACGAGATCGCGTGGAAAGCGGGGGCGCCACTTTATATTGTGGTGGCTAACTTAATGGTACTGGATAGCAGAGTTTGGTAGATGGGAAAAATCGAGGAGCTTGTGGGGAGGAATCGGTAACCAAGATCTGCAAAGTGAGAACGTTACCGCTTCCACGGATTGATGAGCTGTTTTGGATTAATTCGGAAGATGGCAACCACTTTGTCAAAGCTTCCTATTGGGAGTAGAACAAAGTTTCATTCAATATTAAAGATAATATTTGGGCACTCATATGGAAGTCCAAGCTGCATGGTAAATGCAAGCTTCTTATCTGGCAAGCTGCAGTCAATGCTTTCCCCACGGCGGCAGCGATTAACAGGCTATTTCTTGCTATTTCTTTGGAGTGCCTGGTGTGCAGTCAGGCAAAGGAGACCACGATTCACCTATTGTTTTGTTGCCTAGTGGCTAGAGGTCTATAGCTTGAGGTCGGGCTGAATTTCATGGAGCAAGTCTGTGAAGATCTCCTCATTCGAATAGTGCTGCGATGGATCTTGAGCACAATACTTCATCCACAACAATTAGCTAGTTACATCCACGAGCTGAAATCCCACTTTGGAGCGGTCCTTGACACGATTTGATGAAATCGCAATAAGCAGAAGCTGGGACTGTCAACGCCTTCGGTTCCCCAACTCGTTAACAGGGCCAGGCGAGACTCTAGCGAGTTCAACAGCTTTCAGCAACGCCAAGATGGTGAGGATGCTATCAACATGGTCCCGCCTACTGATCAGTCCCTTCGAGTTGCAGTTTGGAAGCCACCGCTAGCAACTTGGACGAAGGTCAACTCGGATGGAGCGTTCAGTAATGGGAAGGCCACGATCGGAGTGGTAGCTCGTGATGATAAGGGCCAAATCATCCAGATGTGGAGGTTGCTTTGTCGATTAAGGTAGAGCTGTTAGGAGTTCAGGCAGTGGTCGGGATTGCGGGCAAACTCAATCTTAAAAATGTCATCTTCAAAGGCGACCGCAAACCAATAATGGACTCCCTTTCTCAAGGGACTAAGGTGTCCACAGTGGAAGTTAATTCCAATTTTTTCATATTCGGTCTGTGTGGACTCCTCGTGAGTCAAATGTTTTGGCTCATTCCCTTAGTTCTTGGGCGTCTCGTTAAGGCTGGAATGGGACGGTATTTTTTTGAGGATGTTCTTCCCTTTGTAAGGAGCCTATTTCTGATCTTTTCCGGTCAGGCATAATGAATTAATCTTTTCAACAAAAAAAGGACCACATATGAAGACCATCAAGGGTATATGTCCACTAGATTTTGAAACTTAAAATTCTTATCCAAATTTTGTTTATCCAATTTTACATTTTAACTTTATATTTTAGGGCGGGCTAGGTATCTAGCCCAAACAGCCCTTATTTTAAAATTATAGCTAAATTATTAACATATTTAGGAAATTAGCCAATTCGTTAAAATAATTGTTGTCGGTGGTTTTTGGAAATTATTAAATTCCCCATGACAACTTACGATGAATTCCACGTCAAAGCTCAAAAGAGGCCCATAAAGCCTACACAAAACGGGCCCAAGGCGAGCCCACACTCGCTTGCATTGAAGTCACGAATGATGTAGGTTGTGCACCCCGTGCCACACACCTCGTACGCCGTGCAGACATGCGTGGGGAGTGCGCTCTTAGAAGCCCCCTCGCACGCGCACCTCAAAAAATGAGGCGCGCACGTGCGCTCAACAGACTGGCACGGCACGCCATAGCGCCGATCTACAGGCGCGCCTGGCCATAGCGCAGAAGGCGCGCGCGGACTGCTCCCCGCACCCCGCGCTTGCCAAATTCTATTGCGCGCTCTTGGAAGTGCGTCTAGAGGCCCTCATAGGCCTCCACATCCACTTTAAAATACCCTCATCCCCCCTCCCCCTCAGAGAGGATCAAAGACATATTCATTCTTCCTCAAGATTACTCGCTCTTAGAGTTCTGAAACGTTGTCAGAGGCTTTCTACACACAGTTTCTCTAATCGAGCATTTAATATCATGCACACAACTGCGCTAAGAATTTTCTACTGAGAATCTTCCCCACCTCCAAGAGAAAACACACATTCTCTCTCAGGTCACTCGATTCTAGAGTCTTGAAACAGAGTGCGGAGAAGAAACATCGTTGAGAACTTCTCCGCACTCTGTTTCATCTATCGAGCACACCTTTCAGGCTCCGCGCCCCACAAAGCAAATATACTCGCATTTAACTACGTCATGACTTGATCCCGCAACTCGAGTACGTAGGCAGCTCACAAGAAGCGTAGTCATCCCTTATTCACCCCATTCTATCCTCAGGGAACGCCTTTGGGCTAGAGAAACGACAACTCAAGACTTTTGAGTTCCCACACTTGGTGTGGCCACTTGATCCGACCTTGGGTCGAATCACCCGAAGCTTTCCACGTTGCCAATTTTCGTCGACAACAATAACATTCCAGTATTCCAATAATACCCTTAAGGGTTATTATTAACTATCAGAGTAAATAATATTAACAGTAACAAGAAAAATAGTAATCTCATTACCCGTAACAAGAACAATAATAAATATTATTAACCGTAACAAGAAAAACAATAAGTCATATTAACTGTCATCTCCACCGTCTCCAGCACCGGAATCCAAGTTTTCATTGAAGTTTCAAACGGCGATATCTCAACCCTAACGCTTCCGATCTGAACGCCGCCGTTAACTGGATCGCCTCCAACGTTGCTCCATTCTCCAGCGAAGTCTCGCTCGTCTATATCGAAACGAGGTCTTGACATTCGGCGCGAAACTCTCAAATTTCAGCTTCTTCCTGCGATTTCAAGACTGGACTTGCGACCTTGAAACGATTGGATCAGTGTAGCCGCGAGACTCGCTGATGTTCGAGATTGCTTCCGGAGGAGGATCGTCACGGTTAATCGAATTAACCTTCACAGTTAATCCGATTAACTATCACAGTTAATATGCAGAACTGGATATACGACCTTCGAACAACTAGATTGGCGCAACCGCGAGACTCATCAACGTTCGAAATCGTTTTCAAAAGAGGTTCGTCACAGTTACTCGGGATTAACTGTGACAGTTACTCGGGATTAACTGTGACAGTTAATCGGGATTAACTATGATACTTAATCGGATTAACTGTAAAAAAAAACCTATAATCTAAAATCGCCGCAACATTCATCGTCCCCTCAAAGAACACCATTCTTCCCCCTCTCAAAGCTCGCCGCCATCGCCACCGGAGGGTACAGACTCGACGAGTACATGATCTTCTTTGTCGATGTCATCTTCGAGCACTTCGCAATCTTCAACGCGTAGAAGCAATACAGAAGTACGCTTACCACCATTACCATGAGGACATCGCCGAGAATTATCGCCGCCAGAGCGAGAGTGGTCATCCTAGCCCTAGCTTTACCGTCTATACTCGCAAATTTCGTAGTCGATTTTTTCGGAATTGTTCTTAGAGAAGAAGACACCACAGTGGAGTTCACGATTACAGACGCGATTGCTCCTTCCGGAGGAGAAGAATTAGTTCGGACCAGATTCGGATTGTTCGAGAATGCGAGTTCGGGGAAAATCAAGAGAGATTTCCGTACTCGGCATGAGAAGAAGTTTACGGAGATGTTTAGGTCTTGGAGGTTTGGGAGGTTTAGCGATGAGATCGGACCAGAAGAGAATGGATTAAACGTGAGAGAGAGAGAGAGAGAGAGAGAGAGAGAGAGAGGTGAAATTGGAGAAATGGTATTTTAGGGACTTTGATCTAATATTGACTATATCCCTAGATAAATACTAGTTATTATCATTTTTTTATATGTCTTCAGAATAATTTTATTTTTCTAACACACTCTTATAAAATTTAGAATAATTTTTCTAATAAAAAATATTCCCCATATTGCAAATCCCGACGACTTCCAAATATATATATATATATATATATATATATATATATATATATATATATTGTCTTTTAATGTATTTATATTTGTAGTCTTTCAAGATTGACTTTTTTATGTAGTTATCAAACACTAAATCCGGTTTTAATTCTCGTTCAAAATTACCAATCGTTTTCCAAACACCTTCATCCTATACCTTTTTAACAATGTCGTTTTATTATGTTTTCACAGCGTTGCCAAACTATCCCTTTTATTATTATTATTCAATACATTATGATATTGTTGGCTAGTTTCCATTTATTTAAATACTTATTTCATCACGTTGCTACCTAAATATTTAAACTTTTCACAACTTACTCTAGCACTAATATACTTGTAAACAATAAGATAAGCAGTTGTAACTTAAGCATGATCGATCACTCTTGTTATGATTAAAATGAGATTTTCCGGTCTTTTCGCACATGCGCTTATATATATATATATATATATATATATATATATATATATATATACACGCAGGCTGAGGTGAAGAAGCTAGCGGGGTTTCTAGGGTTTCCTTTCTCAGAGGAAGAGGAGAAAGAAGGGGCGTTGAAGAAGATATGCGACGCGTGTAGCATTGAGAAGATGAAAAGCTACAAAGGAAATAGCGAAGGTTTTCGCTTGTCTGGGGTTCCAAACACTTCGTATTTCAGGAAAGGAGAGGTGGGAGATTGGAGGAATCAGATCCCGCCTATCTTGGCTCAGAAAATGAAAAGAATCATCCAACAAAAGTTTGAACACTCAGACCTCAAACTTTAATAAGCTCTACTATACATCTATAGTTCGCTTCCTAGCTATGTTTGGTCTTTTCTGTACGGTCTTGTGTCAAATCCTTTTCTTTTCGCGCTATACAAGTTTTATCAACTACCAAACAATGTGTGTAGTAATGTTTCGCTTAGTTTGGCATTCCTAAAGTAAACGTTGTGTAATTTTTCCTCGAGGAAATTGATGTTTGCTACAAACAAACAAGCCTTCCGTAAATAATTTCATAATAACAGTTTATGTTAGTATAAGCAGATTTAATGTTAAATAAAAAATGTTATTAGTATATCGAAAGACAAAACTTAACCTGTTTGTCTTAATACTAAAAACTTTTCATAAACCCAAAAATGTGATTAAGATTATCCCATAAGTACAATGCATTTATAGGATTCATTACAATAGGGTTATTTTTATTCTTTTTATTTCTAATTCTGAATGAAGTACTAGGAGACTTGGTCAGGGTCAGGCCTTAAGTAAAATTTATAAATGATTAGGCCGCCTTAAGTAAAATTTATAAATGATTAGGCCCTCTAAAAAGAAATAACATGATATAGCGATCATATATTCTAAAAGTTGTTAAAACGTACATTGTTTACATCCATTTATGTATCTATGGTTATTATATCTTTTTTATTATAGATTTTTCAAGAGCTCAAAAGAGAGTTAACGGAATTTTTTCTCTAAATTTATTTTCGACAAAACATGATTTTTCTATGTTCTAAAAATAAATCACACGTAACGAAAAAAGAAAAAATAAACTGACTAATTACAATAACCTAAAAAAATCAAAGCTTAAAATAATCGAACTAAATAACTAAAAAACGATGATTATGAAAAATAGCTATATATAAATAGAAATCCATCAATCAAAATGTATTGCATTGAGTAAGCTTCTAACCTCTTTTCAAAGCTTCAAAATATGACTCCATCGGATTTAGCTTTTTCTCCAGCCTCACAGAGTAAAATTGTGAAGTAAGAAAAAAAATGAATAGTCACAGTGTAAGTGGAACAAATTTCATTTAACAACTCTACCGAGAGGAAGCGAAAGTAGGCCTGATTTGATTTTAGGGGGGAATGACTTGAATAGGAGTAAATTATAGTGTTTGGACACATAATTTTTTTTTTTAAAAGGCACATTTAAGAGTAATCAAAGGAGAGAGAAACTGGATCAAATGAGAGAGAAACAAATCTTACCCATTTTAACTTCATAATAAACCCAATACCACCTACCATAAATCCTTAATTCTCTATCTTTAACCTCATTCCCACATTCACCTTCTTCTTCATAATACCTTCATCTCTTTTCTACTCATGCCATTGTTCTCCGCCATTGTCCAAAAAAATTATCACTTCCGACCATCATTCGCACTGTCCCAGCTTTTCCCGACTACCATTACAGTAGTTCTCATCAGCTTTTTCCAATCTCTGTCCAGATATTTTCCGATCAAACCTCATCAGTTTCTTCCGATGACCGGACCGGAGTTCAAACTTGAATTTACCGCCGGCTTTTTATTGTAAATTTTTGTTCCAGATCTACATCAACCAAACCTATAAAGGTAAGTCTCATATTCTTGATAACGAAAAATGTTGAAACTCAGATTTACATGCCTGTATTTTTGAAACTCATATTAAACGTTATTGACTTTAGCTACAAATATGTCACTATCCCAGGTTTTATTTAAAGGTTTAGTTACTTTTTTATAACTAACCCCCCTAGTTTTCGTTTTTAGTTATGTAAATGTAACTAATTTGCTACACTGCTAGGTAATAATTAGTGACATGTGTGTAACAAATTCTACTTGTTATTATTGTGCAGCACTGATGAAAGAAGATATATTTACGTATTCAAGCATAGCGGTCAATGGCTCAGAGATGATTTTTACCAGGCCGGTGTTTCGTATGCAGCCCTCAAACCGCCGACGACCAAGTATGAGGATTTAACAAAAGTTTTGTTCACGTGTTCCTTGCGAAAGTTAAACCAAAACACTCATAAGGTTCCGAGTGTTACATACGAAACAGAAGGGGTGGTAAAACCAAGAGTAATTGACTCCTACATTAGTTTTGCATGTTATTTACATATTCGGAAAGAGAAACCAGATACATAAAAAATGTCTCTAGTTTTGGAGCTTGAGTCATTGAAGACTTCTTCTGCGCATGTTGGTTCTACTCCGAACACTGGAGAGAGTGGTTTTCCTAGAACTGAAGATCCAGGAGCAGCTCTCTTAACGCATGTGATGAAACATGATTATGATATATCATCGACAACATCTCTGAAGATTCCCCTCTGCCCGCTGGCGAACCATCTCATATCCCCAACGACGGAAACATATCTAACATGAGTAAGAGTGAGTTCCCTCCAGCCTCTGACGAACCGAGCACTCCTCCACCTTAAGCGACAATAGTTCTATCATCAGATTCCACGCTCTTGGACGTGATGGACATGCATTCTCTCATAAGGGTATATAAAGGAGTATCGTATGCTAACAAAGCAATGTTGCAAAAATATTTGAGCATGTTTGCAATCAACAATCATTTTACGTTCAAGGTTAGAACATCTACTACACAGTTACTCCATGTGGTTTGTCATGATGACTCTTGTAAGTGGACCGTATTGGCAGTTAGACTGAGGAAAATCCTATAATTTCATATAAGGAGGTAATATTGCAAAATACAATATATTAATTAGTTACGTAAGATAGTGAATTAGTTACAAGTTAGTCACTACTTGCACGATTTAGTTACTAAACCATAGAAATTAGTTGCATGAATGTAACTAATTTATGGGAATTTAGTTACGTGAATGTAGCTTAAATCTGAAAATTAGTTACAGGTAGTTACAGGTATGTAACTAATTACTATAATAAATATTAGTTACACAATTGTAATTAAAATCTGGTAAACAGTATACATTTATATAACTTGTTATTGTGCCTGATGTTTGTAGGTTCGACTCTAAGCATACTTATGCAGCACAATACGAGCAAGGACACCATCCTCAGACAACCATGTATTTGGTCGGGGAGGTTGTAAAAAACAGGCTCGTAGATCCAATATTATCACCGTGTAGGCCTAAAGACATCATGGCGCACATGGATCAGTATTATGGAGTGCAAATGAATTATAAAAAATCTTGGAGGGCTAGAGAGAAAGCTTTAGAATCGTTATATGGTACTGAGGACGGATCGTTCGCAAATCGGCCTACATTGAGGTACATGATGGAGACGGCCAATCCAGATTCTTCATTCGACTTTGTGACAGTTGTACATTCACGTCGTTTTCGATACTTCTTTGTGTCTCTTAGCGCATGGAAAAAGGGATGGAAGTATATTTGTCCCGTAATTATCATCAACAAAACATTTCTGACGAATTACTATAGAGGCACGCTCTTTTCAGCTTGTGGGATGGATGCAAACGAATAGATTTATCCACTCTCCTTTGGCGTTGGTGATTTAGAGTCTACTCAGTCGTGGGTTTACTTTTTAACACAGTTAAAAAAATTGGGGATAGACAACATTAGGTGATTGTGTCGGATAGGAATAAATGAATACTTCAGGCTGTTGGACAGGGATCCAGAGAATCTGATCATGGGTAGTACCATCTACTAAAAAACGTACGAAATAAATTCAAAGGTTTGGCGAAAGAAGCGGCATTGAAATTTTTTGGTGCCTCCAAGGCGTACAAACACCTCGAGTGAGAAAAGTTAATGGGTATCCTTGATGAAGAAGACACGGGAATCCGAACCTACCTTGAGAATGAGGTTGGCCATGAAAAGTGGGTTTGCGCGCATTTTAACAAAAAAAGGTACCCTGTAGGTGTAGAATTTAACCCACCTAATTTAACTGGGCCTCGCGGTTGAGTAATTGACAAAGCCCAACAGGAAAGACACAACCCGCTGTGCCACGGTCAGAGTCCGACTCAATGTTGGAAGTCCAGTTCGCACGTCTTGTCCGGCCCAAGCCCAGTTCGACCACGAAGCTGCTTCATCTCTTCATCATGACCAAGTCAGCGCCTTCACACGTTTAACCCAGAAGACTCGGTCAAGGCTCTATTTCTCCATGAGATCGAGTACACCCATTGCCAGCACGATAAGCGCGTCATCCTCCAGGCCGACCGCGCGTCTGCAAAATCCACGGTGGAGATCAGCTTTGGTATACTATAAGTAGTCGATCAAAAGAACAAAAGGGAGCCTGTTACTTTCATTATCTAATCGCTATTATTGTTATTTGAAAG
Source organism: Urtica dioica subsp. dioica (assembly GCF_054948205.1). Classification (NCBI taxonomy): domain Eukaryota; kingdom Viridiplantae; phylum Streptophyta; class Magnoliopsida; order Rosales; family Urticaceae; genus Urtica; species Urtica dioica. Next base: position 25,262,311 of record NC_142762.1, read on the forward strand.
AAGATTTTTCATTACTTTTTTACGTTGAGGTCGGCATCACTGTTGTACTCCGAGCTTAGCACCTCGTCAATTGTATTCAATTAGATTATTTCAATAAATATTTTCGTTATTTCATTTCTTTCTAGAGTTTATTTCATTTCTAATACGACGAATTCTTGAGATTCACATAAATATAAAAATAAAACGACTACTACATAAAAATAAGTTTCGTGATTGTTGAGGAACCGATTCCGACATCAACAATTTGGCGCCGTTTGTGGGAAATTCTATCAAGAATTCAACCTCCGAAGATTTGAGCTAAAATCAATCATAAGTATGGATAACGAAAACAAACAGATGGATTCAATCACGGGGGCCACCTCCGAGATCAAATCTCTTCTGAAAACTCTTGTCGCTGGAGCGACAGAGAATCGGGAGTTCCAACAGTCCACCAAGACCGCACTGAACGCTCTGACCGCCGAATAGGCCACCCTCAGGGCGGCTTATGAGGTCGACAAAGTAGCAAGTGAGGCAGCGAGCGCAGCAGTCGAACTGCCAGCTCGCTCATTCAGGGAAAGATCAAGGAGTCGGGCTCTACCGACGGTGACTAGCCTGGAATGAGCACCCCGAAATTTATGCCGAGTTCAAGCATATTGCCCTCTCCCCCTCCGGGAGGACCAACAATCTGTCCCGAAATATTATCCACCATCCCGACGGTGGAAAATCCTAGTAACCCCTGTTGTCAATGGTGCCCACAAGAAGAGTTGTAGTCTTTATTTTGTACATTTGATGTAATAAAGTCTCATGAAGACTCTTGCTTGTAATTGCCTATCTATTCATTAATAAAGTTGAAACGTTCATTCATTCTTTCTTTGTTTGAAGCTTTATGATAAAACCTTAGTCTTTTAGTCCATAAACAAACTTAACAACTTACGAAGAGACAAATGTAGATTTGCATGAACAAACTCTTCGTAGTTTGCTTAAAACGATATATTCGCAATCTTAGGGTCAAAGGACTATTGACCTCAGTATGATTGTTAGAAGAATCTATGATGTCTGGTTATGAGGCATTGAGAGTTGGGGACTCTATAGTTCTTCTAGGTATCTTCCGAAGGTACTGAATTGACCAGTGCACTTCTAGAGACAATATAAGAACAAACCATTTAACCTCTTATGTCTCGAAGTCACTATGTATGAATTGCATCATGCTTACCTTAATCCTGAAATGAGACATGCCATTTCACACCTTAGTATTCTCATTTGAGAAAGTCAAAGTTCGGACTCACTATGTGATTCCGAACAAGGCCTATTGGTGAAGTACTAAGTTGTGAGTCTGTCATGAGTAACTTTGTGAAGTTCTCATAGATATGGAATTCATGTACAAGATTGCTGAAATGCAATGTATGTCACCTCATGCTTTGTTCCTTGGAGTGTGAGTAAATGAACTGGCCAGTGTCCAAATTGAGTCCTGACTCTTTTGGATGAAACAATGTGACTTGTTAGCTCCTCGTCAATACATTGTTTCTAACTTATTCACAAGCGACAAAGGAGTTGAGGAAATAACAGCTAGAAGGGTAAAATGGTAATTTAGTAAATCCCGACTAGCTGATGACATTCATGAAGGGTAAACATAGATAATATTCAGTGGATCCGCTCATTATAATTAGGTGAATTCTTGAGTAGAAAATAAATTCATTTGAACCGAGAGATTTTCAGTGTCAACTCTTTAGTGGAGTCAGTTTGCATTAAGCTAAACTTGGAAAAGGTCTGTGAACTTTTGAGTCCAAGTGTTTAGCTCAAGCTTTGTTCATTTGGGTCCATGAGGTCACTGTCACGAATCACATCGAGTAGGAATAGTTAAACTGAAAGCTAAGTCAAAACAAGAACGAGACAGTTTTACGAAAATTGTCAAAAGGGTATTTTTGTCTTTTTGGACATAGGACGAAAAAAATGTCAATAAATTTTTTTGACATTGTCATATGATGACAAATGAAATAAATATTACTCAGCCATATTAGTGTAATTGGGCCTTGAGGATTAATTTCATTTCATAGAATTTTACTTGAAAATTCTTAATGGGCTTTTCTTATGTTGTCATGAACAAATGAAGAAACATCTAGAAGCTCCTTCTAGAAGCTCAAATTTCGTCCAACCCAAGGAAAATAAGGCTGAATTTCGTTCATGCCATAGTGGGAAAGAGAGTTTATTTTGTGCATTGATGTATGAAGATACTTGCCAAAAGAAAAAGGGGAAACAAATTTCCTTAAGAAGGAAAGTGCATTTTCGGCCAACTAAGAGGAAATCAAATGAGGAAACAAATCCTAAGCCTTCATGAGGCATGTTGGACGTGCAAGGCAATAGGAAAAGAGGAAACTACCTTTTGAAGGTAATCCTCCTCCTATAAATAGGAGCCTCATTCCTCACATTTCATTCATCCAAGTTTAAGAGATTTGAGAGACTCTCTCTCTAGAACTTTGGCCGAACTCCTCTCTCTCTCTCTAGTTTATTTTCGATTTTGTTTTGGCACCTAGGTCCTCATTTGACCTAGAGTTTAGCTCTGCGACTTCAAGACTCGTTCTTAAGTCGTAGTGTTTAAAAGTGCCCACTCACTGATTCCTTTTATTTCGAGTGATTTAGTGATAGAAACTATCGTGGTTGCTCGAGGTGCCGAGGAAAGAAAGAGAGACGTGCTGCGAGGAGACGAGCATTGTAAACTTTCCAAAAGCTTCTACAAAGTTCAAGCTTCAAGAAAGGTTAGTAAACTTCTATACTCATAATAGGTTTTAATTACATGTACTTGCTCTTTGTCTAGGTTAGTAAAAACTGTTTTTACTTGAAAAGAAATTTTTTAAAATTCCGCCGCTTCCCGAAGCGTTTAATCTTTTTCTTAAACCCTAGATCAATTCCAACAAATGGTATCAGAGCTATGGTCAAAGAGATGCATGTACATGTTTTTAAAATTATGAGCTTGGAAATCGTTTTCGAAAGTTTACTAATTTTGTGACAAGTTAGAATTGTAATCTTAGATTTTTTTTAATTTATTGCTCATGCCTTTAAATTAAAAACCATGTTGTTTTTCTATGATTTTGGGATGTTTTTAAAACACATTAGAATCAGTTCTAAAAGTTTTTAATTTTTTATATTGAAAAACGTGTTTTAAAGGTTTGAGAAATTTCGAGTAAAATTTTGTGACTAGTTTTGTTATCTTGCTAGTTTCTTATTTTTACTTGAATCGTTTTATGCTTGTTGTTATTTCTTTTATGCCTTGTTATTACCTTGCTAATAAAACACAAATAAAAGCTTTAACAACCTTCATAAAACGTTCCGTTACGCTCGATTCTTTTTCGCACCTAAAAAGGACCAAGTTTTAATTTATTTATTTTTCTTCGAGCTGGAGTAAACCCGCATTAAAAGTGGCATAACTCTCTGCTCAGAAATCGAAATTTCATGATTCTTGAATAAAATTAAAGCTCTGTCTGTCCTCTGTCCAATGCCACCGGTTTCGGCTCAAAAGGACATCGGAGCCGCCAGATATGGCGATTTTACTCCGAGGTGCGCGGCTGTCTGAAACTCCAGTTTTTTAGAAATCCGGATTTTCAAACCCCACTACCATGAGTTATAGAACTCTAATGAGAAAATTTTCTTGAGAAAAAATGTTTTTCATATGATTATAAACATGATGTGTAAAGATTAAAAGTTTTGATTTTTGAAAGATTAATTGAAATTGAGTTTTTACAAAACTAGTTTGAATTTTGAAAAACCGTTTTCACTTTCAAACTTGAAAAATATTTTTTCACCCATATCAAATAAGTTTTCAAAATGTTTTCAAAACTATATCTATATCACATATGTTCAAAATCTATATGCTCTTGAAAATTTGAGTGGGAGGTCTCCTTGTAGACAAGCCGAAAAATAAAAGGATGTGTAATCTCAAACTTTCAAGTGTTCGAGTGAGTTGAAGTTCACACTTCCCTCACGCACTTTCCCGAAATAGAAAATAGGAAAAGATCGAGTATGTACCTTGTGCCTTTATGCACTAATACTGCTCTGAACATGTCGATCTAGGATTCTCTTCTAGTTGTCCGCTCTGTCGCTCTCTAACTAGGAAATTTGTTTCCGAAGTTAAAAGAGTCGATGAACCAACTCCAAAAACTAAGTGGGAGGGTTATACTTGTTGTTTGTAACCCACGATCCCCAACACTAATGAAAAGTGCAAGTGTCGCCGGACTAAGAGTCACCCTCGTGGCCCTCTCTTAAATGAGAGTACTCAAGGGCGCTTTGCTCTGATCATTGCTCAATGAGCTACGTCCGAGAGTGAGACGATGATGACAAGACCTCCCCTCGGCGGATTGTTTTTCAAAGTCAATCTTTTGGACTAAGTGGTTGGTTACACACTTAGACTCAATCCCTAGTAATCCTCCCTCGAGGCCCTGCGAAAGGATGTGAGTGATCAAACCAATTTACAAGGTGGCTAGTCAAAATTGATGTATTGACATCTTGGCTATGCATTAATGATGAGTCATTTACTTATGAAAGGAGACTCGTTGCGGCCTTCCCTCGAAGGAGTAAAGTGTCATTTCGTTCATAACACCTTTGGATTTTATAAAGTCTTAAACAAACTTAAATCCTAAACCAAAGACTAATCATAAACTTGTTTCAACTTTTATAGGCAATTTGTCTCCCAACTCTCTCTCTTTCATTCTTTCCTCGAACAAACTCGAAAACGAAAACTACATAGACTCGAAACGTAAACTCGACATAATACCTACCGTTAACAAGCACAAATGGGTACTCACCACCCCGTGTCCTCCTCTGACGAATGATGATTCAACTCAAGAGGACAATGACGCCTTAGCGGCCTGGCTTCGATCCGATGAGATTGTGACGTGCTATATCTTGGCATCTATGAACAATATGCTGAAAGAGCAACATCGTGACTTCGAGACTGCCGCTGACATGCTCTACAATCTCCTTGAGATGTTTGGAGGGCAAAGGCGTCAAACAAGGCTACAAGCAGTCCGACAGTTTATGAACTGTCATATGCAGGCTAGGACTCCTGTTGGAGACTTCATGATACTGATCATTAGTTTTCTGAATAAAATGGAAATCCTAGGATCTGAGATTGATGGGAAGAATATCATAGATATGATCTTAGAAACTCTCCCCGCATCTCTTGATACCGCCAAGATGAACTACTCCATAAACAAGCTAGAGTACACTGTTACCAAGCTTATGAAGGAGTTTCACACTGCTGAAGGTCTCACTAAGAGAAAGAGGAATCAAGGAGAGGCACATGCTACTGAGCAAAGAGCCTCCGCCTCTGGAACTAAGAAGAGACCTCACAAGGCCGATAAAAAGAACTGTCCTGCCAATCTCAAAGCAAAGGAACATAGTATTGTACTAGTTACCGAAGCATGCTTAGTAGCTGATAATGTATCAACGTGGATTCTTGACTCCGCTGCTACTAACCATATTTGTTGTTCCTTGAATGGTTTCAAGAAAACCAAAAGCTTAGAGGAAGGCGAGTTCTGTTTCAAATGGGGTGATGGGAGCCTGGTGTCTGCAAAGGCTGTGGGATCCTTGACGCTGTCTTTTGAAGACCGCACTTTAAACTTGAATAATGTATATTTTGTTCCTACCTTTGGGAAGAACTTAATATCCGTTGCTCGTCTTCGTGAGCAAGATTATTGTTTAAAGTTCATTAAGAATGGAATTCGTATTTCGTTTCCTGATAATTCTTTTGTCACTGATGCATGTATGAAGAATGCTCTTTTCTACATCTATCCCACCCAACCTTCTCTTTTAGACACCGAAATAGATAATGATCTAATTAGGGAGCCAAAGAGGATCAAACTTTCTGAATCCTCCGATCTAACAAAATCAACACACCTATGGCACTTAAGACTTGGTCATATCAGTCTAGAAAGGATTAAGAGACTTGTGAGGGATGGTCCACTCCAAGCCTCTGCAATAGGTTCACTACCTACTTGTGAATCCTGCATAGAAGGAAAAATGACTAAGCGACCTTTCTCTGATAAAGGTCGAAGAGCCACTGAGTTGCTGGAACTAATACATTCTGATGTATGTGGTCCGCTCATCCAACAGGCACGTGGAGGATACGAATACTTCGTTACCTTCACTGATGATTACTCACGATATGGGTTTGTCTATTTGCTCAAACACAAATCCGAGACCTTTAACGTATTTAAGGTCTTTAGGGCTTTAGTGGAAAAGCAAACTGGCAAAGTGATCAAAACCCTTCGATCTGATCGAGGTGGTGAGTATATGTCTGGAGAGTTCGATGACTTTCTTAAAGAAGAAGGTATCGCTTCTCAGCTTACCGCACCTGGCACACCTCAACAAAACGGAGTGTCAGAGAGAAGAAACCGAACTCTTATGGAGATGGTTAGATCGATGATGAGTTACTCATCACTCCCGCTTTCCTTTTGGGGATATGCCCTCGAAACAGCCGCTTACATTCTGAACCAAGTTCCGTCTAAAACGGTTCCTGGTACTCCTTATGAAAGATGGACTGGCCGTAAAGTAAGTTTGGGCCACATCCGAATTTGGGGTTGCCCTGCACATGTGCTAAGGCAAAAGACTAGCAAGTTGGCTAGTAGGTCAGAATTGTGCCTGTTTGTGGGATATCCAAAGGAAACCAAAGGTTTCATTTTCTATAGTCCCGAGGACGATAAGACTTTCGTTAGCACGAATGCTCGTTTCCTTGAGGAGGACTTCATGAAGGATGCGAAACCTAGAAGCAAAATTGTGCTTGAAGAAAAGTTGGGTGAGGAAGCTTCTACCTCATCTGTAAGAACTGTTCTTACCCCAACTGAAACACAACCTAACTCATCAGAATCTCGTCAAGTAGTACTTCGACGTAGTGGGAGGGCTACTCAAAAGCCTGACAGGTACATGTCTTATGGAGACTCTCTTGTAGCCGTCTCCGACATAGATGACCCTGTTTCCTATAGCCAAGCGATGGCTTGTTCTGAATCAAACCTTTGGCTTGACGCCATGAAAGTTGAAATGCACTCGATGTATGTCAACAAAGTCTGGAAACTTGTAGACCTTCCTGAAGGGATTAAACCCGTAGGGTGTAAGTGGATATACAAGAAGAAAAGGGGTCCTGATGGGAACGTCGAGACGTTCAAAGCACGACTTGTGGCGAAGGGTTATACCCAACAAGAAGGGATTGACTATGAAGAAACCTTCTCGCCAGTCGCGATGCTTAAATCCATCCGCATACTCCTATCCATAGCTGCAGCTCTCGACTATGAGATCTGGCAAATGGATGTCAAGACAGCCTTTCTGAATGGCAATCTTGACGAGCGCATTTACATGGCTCAACCAGACGGTTTCGTGGATAAAGGTCAAGAGACCAAGGTTTGTGAGTTGCTTAAATCCATTTATGGACTAAAGCAAGCATCTAGGTCATGGAATATTAGATTCGATGAAACTGTAAAGAGCTTCGGCTTTGAACAGTCAATAGATGAGCCTTGTGTTTACAAGTTAATACACGAAGGCAAAGTTATGTTTCTGGTACTATATGTCGATGATATACTACTCATTGGTAATGACGTGGGTAAGTTATCTGAGGTTAAGGTATGGCTGGCAAAGCAATTCGATATGAAGGATCTAGGAGAAGCCGCATACATTCTGGGAATCCAAATCTTTCGAGATAAGAAAAACCGGACCCTGTCGCTCTCTCAAGCATCTTATATTGATAAGGTGATGGATCGCTTCTCGATGCAAGACTGCAAGAGGGGTCAAACACCCTTTAGGCATGGAGTTTCACTCTCTAAGGACCAGTCTCCCAAGACTGCACAAGAGATTGAAGACATGAGGAAGATTCCTTACGCCTCTGCCGTAGGAAGCCTCATGTATGCTATGCTTTGCACTAGACCTGATATATGTTTCGCCGTTGGCGTAGTTAGCCGTTTCCAATCCAACCCTGGACCCGAGCACTGGATTGCTGTTAAGCATGTTCTTAAGTATCTTCGAAGTACTAGGAACTTGATTCTTACATACTCAGGTATTGACCTGACTATGACGGGATATACCGACTCCGATTTTCAAGCGGATAAGGATTCCAGGAAATCCACTTCGGGATCTGTGTTCATCCTTAATGGTGGAGCTGTTGTGTGGAGAAGTATTAAGCAATCTTGCATTGCTGACTCCACAATGGAAGCAGAATATGTGGCTGCTTGTGAAGCATCCAAAGAGGCTGTATGGCTTAAAAGGTTCCTTAAGTATTTGGAAGTTGTTCCAAACGTCGACGAGCCCATGACCCTTTATTGTGATAATAGTGGGGCTGTCGCTAACTCAAAGGAACCTAGAAGCCATAAGCGCTCTAAGCATATTGAGAGGAAATACCATTTGATTCGAGAGATCGTGCAGCGCGGAGACGTGGAAGTGAAGAAGATCTCAACGGTGGACAACCTCGCAGATCCATTCACCAATGCCCTAGCGAACAAGGTCTTCGACCAACATCGTGAGGGATTAGGCATGAAGGACTACACACACCTTCTTTGAGTCAAGTGGGAGTTTGTTGTCAATGGTGCCCACAAGAAGAGTTGTAGTCTTTATTTTGTACATTTGATGTAATAAAGTCTCATGAAGACTCTTGCTTGTAATTGCCTATCTATTCATTAATAAAGTTGAAACGTTCATTCATTCTTTCTTTGTTTGAAGCTTTATGATAAAACCTTAGTCTTTTAGTCCATAAACAAACTTAACAACTTACGAAGAGACAAATGTAGATTTGCATGAACAAACTCTTCGTAGTTTGCTTAAAACGATATATTCGCAATCTTAGGGTCAAAGGACTATTGACCTCAGTATGATTGTTAGAAGAATCTATGATGTCTGGTTATGAGGCATTGAGAGTTGGGGACTCTATAGTTCTTCTAGGTATCTTCCGAAGGTACTGAATTGACCAGTGCACTTCTAGAGACAATATAAGAACAAACCATTTAACCTCTTATGTCTCGAAGTCACTATGTATGAATTGCATCATGCTTACCTTAATCCTGAAATGAGACATGCCATTTCACACCTTAGTATTCTCATTTGAGAAAGTCAAAGTTCGGACTCACTATGTGATTCCGAACAAGGCCTATTGGTGAAGTACTAAGTTATGAGTCTGTCATGAGTAACTTTGTGAAGTTCTCATAGATATGGAATTCATGTACAAGATTGCTGAAATGCAATGTATGTCACCTCATGCTTTGTTCCTTGGAGTGTGAGTAAATGAACTGGCCAGTGTCCAAATTGAGTCCTGACTCTTTTGGATGAAACAATGTGACTTGTTAGCTCCTCGTCAATACATTGTTTCTAACTTATTCACAAGCGACAAAGGAGTTGAGGAAATAACAGCTAGAAGGGTAAAATGGTAATTTAGTAAATCCCGACTAGCTGATGACATTCATGAAGGGTAAACATAGATAATATTCAGTGGATCCGCTCATTATAATTAGGTGAATTCTTGAGTAGAAAATAAATTCATTTGAACCGAGAGATTTTCAGTGTCAACTCTTTAGTGGAGTCAGTTTGCATTAAGCTAAACTTGGAAAAGGTCTGTGAACTTTTGAGTCCAAGTGTTTAGCTCAAGCTTTGTTCATTTGGGTCCATGAGGTCACTGTCACGAATCACATCGAGTAGGAATAGTTAAACTGAAAGCTAAGTCAAAACAAGAACGAGACAGTTTTACGAAAATTGTCAAAAGGGTATTTTTGTCTTTTTGGACATAGGACGAAAAAAATGTCAATAAATTTTTTTGACATTGTCATATGATGACAAATGAAATAAATATTACTCAGCCATATTAGTGTAATTGGGCCTTGAGGATTAATTTCATTTCATAGAATTTTACTTGAAAATTCTTAATGGGCTTTTCTTATGTTGTCATGAACAAATGAAGAAACATCTAGAAGCTCCTTCTAGAAGCTCAAATTTCGTCCAACCCAAGGAAAATAAGGCTGAATTTCGTTCATGCCATAGTGGGAAAGAGAGTTTATTTTGTGCATTGATGTATGAAGATACTTGCCAAAAGAAAAAGGGGAAACAAATTTCCTTAAGAAGGAAAGTGCATTTTCGGCCAACTAAGAGGAAATCAAATGAGGAAACAAATCCTAAGCCTTCATGAGGCATGTTGGACGTGCAAGGCAATAGGAAAAGAGGAAACTACATTTTGAAGGTAATCCTCCTCCTATAAATAGGAGCCTCATTCCTCACATTTCATTCATCCAAGTTTAAGAGATTTGAGAGACTCTCTCTCTAGAACTTTGGCCGAACTCCTCTCTCTCTCTCTAGTTTATTTTCGATTTTGTTTTGGCACCTAGGTCCTCATTTGACCTAGAGTTTAGCTCTGCGACTTCAAGACTCGTTCTTAAGTCGTAGTGTTTAAAAGTGCCCACTCACTGATTCCTTTTATTTCGAGTGATTTAGTGATAGAAACTATCGTGGTTGCTCGAGGTGCCGAGGAAAGAAAGAGAGACGTGCTGCGAGGAGACGAGCGTTGTAAACTTTCCAAAAGCTTCTACAAAGTTCAAGCTTCAAGAAAGGTTAGTAAACTTCTATACTCATAATAGGTTTTAATTACATGTACTTGCTCTTTGTCTAGGTTAGTAAAAACTGTTTTTACTTGAAAAGAAATTTTTTAAAATTCCGCCGCTTCCCGAAGCGTTTAATCTTTTTCTTAAACCCTAGATCAATTCCAACAACCCCAGCTCGCAAGAGGCTGGCGAAGTGCCATCTCACCATGAACCCATTCAGGGGCCCGATCATCTCACCGAGAATCAGCAGGCGCCCGCGCTGGTGCCTCCTAAAGGAAGCGAGCTCGCGCCTGTCAGAGCTGAGCTGACCGAAATGGAAGCATTTCAAAGGATGATCGTTGAACGATTTCGAGCTATCCACTCGAAAATGCACTCAGCCACTAGCTCGGCTCCCGAGATTGACAGGCTGGTTGCAGAAACAAAACGAACCCCCTTTGCGTTAAACATAAGCAGAGTAAAAATAGGGGACGCAGGAAAGGTCAGGCTCCCGAAGTACTCGGGAGTCACTAACCCCATGTCCCATATGACGGCCTTCGGAATTGCTATGGCGCGCGCTCATCTTTTTGAACACGAGCTAGAAGCAGGATATTGTCAACTGTTCGCTGAGAACCTTACAGGCTCCGCTCTGGATTGGTTCTCTAGGCTTGAGGAAGGATCAATCGACAGTTTCCAAAAACTCTCGGCTGAATTCCTCAAACACTACTCTATGCTCATCGAAGACAAAGCAACAATGGCCGATCTTTAGAACACCCAGCAAGCCGACTTCGATACCCTTAAGAATTACATGACGCGCTTCAAGAAAGTCATGACAAAAATCCCGAACATTAACAATGATTCGGCACTAACAGCCCTGAAGAACGGCTTGTGGCATGATTCTCGATTCTGAGAAGAAATGACCATTAATAGACCACTGACCATAGAGGACGCTATCCATTGCGCCTCTAATTTCGCTGGCCAAGAAGCACAGGGCTATGAAGTTTCCTCACTCAGGCCACGTCCTAGGGGATATGCAACCCCTGCGAAACGGAATGAACAAAAAGTGGAACGGACCCCTCAAGAAGGTAAACCCCCCGCCCGGGTTTGCCTTCAACGTAACAATGGGGATCACACTGAAAGTTCTACCAAGAAATGGACCCGAGACCCTAAAGCTTATTGTGATTTTCACAAAAGCAATGGCCACGCAACCCTAAATTGCGAAAAATTGAGGAAGGTTCTGGCCGAAATATTCGCTAAAGGAGAATTAAAAGGAATCGACTTAGGGCCTCCGCCATAGAAGAAGACTTTTGGTTCTCAACCCAGGGGAAATCCATCTCCCGAGAAAAGGAGAAGGAACAACGAAGAAGGCATCCCTACCGATGTCCAAACCAAACCGAGAATAGACTGTATTATAGGCGGTTCAAAGTCTTGCAAAGAGTCGATTAGCTCAATAAAAGCATACCAACGCAGATTGAACAATACCCCTGAAAAGATCGAGCCCAATGATCAAGAAGAAATTCTGATCACTTTCAGGGGTAGCGACGCCAAAAAACTGGCCACGCCGCATGACGACGCCCTAGTAATTGAACTAGAAGTGTCGAATTGCATCGTGAGCCGAATCTTGATAGATGGAGGAAGCTCGGTAGACGCTATCTTCAGGAGTACCTTAAGAAAGATGAACATCGATGAATCCGGTATCGAAAGAGAAACCACAAACTTGACTGGTTTTAATGGGATGGTGACACCGTCAATATGAGTAATTATACTCCCTGCACACGTTGTTGGAATAAACAAACTAGTAGAATTCGTGGTCCTCGATTGCCCCTCACCCTTCAACATTATACTAGGGAGACCGTGGATTCACAGCATGAAAGCTGTTCCCTCCACCTATCACCAGTGTACACATTTCCCGACCCCCCAAGGTGTAAAGGAAATTAGGGGAAGCCAACAAGCATCAAGGATATGCTACATGAGCGACCTCAAGACCAAAATCAAGAAGGAAAAAGACACTCAATAGCAATTAATGACTATTGGGATCGAGCGCCCAACAGGACTAGAGCAGAAAAAACGTTCAGAAGAGCCCAATCCCTCTTGCGCCGAGCAGGACAAAGAAAAGTGTTCGGAAGAACCCGACTCACCTTGTTTGGTGCTGATCACGCAAATCCAGCTGGACGGAGCTCACCCTGACCGTTGTGTCGGAATAGGTTCCGAGTTGAAAGGAAAAATAAGAAGGGAAATCATAACCTTCTTAAAAAGGAATAAGAGCACCTTCGCATGGACCACAGAGGACATGCCAGGAATAAGCATAGACGTAGCTTCAGACCAGCTCAACGTCGATCCCAGCTTCAAGCCAGTTAAGCAAAAGTGGCGAAAGCTGGGGCCAAACAGGGCAAAGGAGTAAAACGGCGAAGTAGAATAATTACTCGATGCAGGTTCGATCAGGGAAGTAAAATATCTTGATTGGCTAGCAAATACGGTAGTCGTTAAGAAAAAGAATGGTAAGTGGCGGGTCTGCATCGATTTTACTGATCTGAACAAAGCATGTCCAAAGGATAGTTATCCTCTGCCCCACATCGATCAGCTCGTCAAGGCTACGGCCGGCCACAAAAATCTCTCATTTATGGACGCCTTCTCGGGATATAATCAAATCCTGATGCATCCAGAAGATTAGGAGAAAACAGGCTTCATTACAGACCGAGGAATTTACTACTATAAGGTAATGCCTTTCGGTCTAAAAAAAATGTATCAACGAAATGCTAGTAAACAAAATGTTCGCCGAGAAAATCCTAAAGAATATGGAAGTTTACATCGACGATGCTAGTAAAATCGCTTCGTGAAGCAGACCATGTAGCACATTTGGAAGAATGCTTCAAGATACTTAACAAATATCAACTGAAGCTGAACCCCGCCAAATGTACTTTCGGAGTTTCCTCAGGAAAATTCCTTGGCTACCTAGTCACGCAGAGAGGAATCAAGGCGAACCCCGATCAACTCAACGCACTACAAAATATGCCCTCCCCTCGTAATCGTCGGGAGGTGGAAAGGTTGACCGGAAGAATCTCTACGCTAAATCGATTCATATCCCGATCGACCGACAAATGCCTTTCATTCTACAGCCTGCTAAAAGGAAACAAAAGAGCATAATGGAATGAGAAGTGCGAGGAGGCATTCACCCAGCTAAAGGAATATCTGGCGACCCCGCCAATCCTGACCAAACCACTTAATGGAGAGCCTCTCTACCTATATGTGGCAGTATTAGGCGCATCAGTAAGCGGCGTGCTGGTACGAGAAAATCGGGGGGGATCAAAAGCCAATATTCTACATAAGCAAATCCTTGAACGGTGTCGAAACAAGGTACCCTGCCATTGAAAAGTTAGCATTTCCAGTTGTCACGTCAGCAAGAAAATTGAGATCGTATTTTCAGTCTCATTCGATAGTGGTAATGACAATTCAACCATTGAGGACTTTCTTCGACAGTCCGAATCAGTCGGGAAGATTGACAAAATGGGCAGTGGAACTGAGTGAGCACGACGTCAAGTTTCGAGCACGAACCAACGCTAAATCACAGGTCCTGGCCGATTTCTTAGTAGAGCTACCCCAAGATGCAACAGAGGCCAAACTATATAACGGAACATGGACTCTGCACGTAGATGGGGCATCTTCTAAACAAGGGTCAGGGGTAGGAATACACCTGGTATCACCCTGTGGCGAAGTGATCGAGCAATCATTCTGACTTGATTTTCCTGCCTCCAACAACGAGCGGAATACGAGGCCCTTATTGCAGGCATGCAACTAGCAAAGGCACGTGGAGCAAAGAAAGTAAACTCATACTAAGATTCACAGCTTGTCGCTAATCAGTTCAGTGGAGAATTTGAGACACGAGACGAGCGAATGGAAACGTATGTCAAAGTAGTGCGAAGTTTAGCGAAAATTTTTGAAACCTTAGAACTAACCAGAATCCCTCGAGGAGATAACTCATCCGCAGACGCTCTAGCAGCCCTGGCGTCAACATCTGACCCAAGACTTTCTAGGGTCATTCCAGTCGAATGCATTAAGCAAACCTCCATTGCGGTTAACGTCGACGTAATAGTCGCAATAGAAGAGGGGGACTGGAGAGATGAGATTATCAGGTATATCACAAACGGAGACGCTCTTAATGAAAAGTCAAAGCGACGCAAACTTAAGCAAATTTGCGCGTGATTTTGCATTATCAATGGCATCCTTTTTAAAAGGAGCTTCGCCGGCCCCTACCTACGCTGCATCTCTAAAAGTGAAGTATCCCGAATATTGTCGAAAATACACGATGGGGAATGCAGAAGCCACGCAGGGGGTAGAGCGTTAGCAATAAGAGTCAAGAGGCAAGGATACTTTTGGCCTACCATGATCAAAGACTGTGAAAAGCACTCTTGATACTATGATAGGTGCCAAAAACACGCCCCTAACGTAAAACGGCCGGCGGAAGAACTATCATCGATATCGGAACCATACCCATTTATGAAATGGTCAATGGACAAAGTAGGACCAATGCCCTCCGCGCCCGGTGGGCTAAGGTTCTTGCTGCTCCTTACTGATTATTTCTCAAAATGGGTGGAAGCCGAGGCGTTCCCCTTAATAAAATACCTGGACGTTCAAGCCTTCATATGGAAGAACATCATATGTCGCCACGAGGTCCCTCGGGAAATCATTGCTGATAACGGAGCACAATTCATATCTAAATGCTTCAGGCAATTCTGCTTCAATCAGGGGATTGAATTAAGAATGTCTACCCCAAGATATCCGCAAGGCAATGACCATGCAGAAGCAGCCAACAAAACAATCGTGAACTCGTTGAAAAAGAGACTCAACGCTAAGAAATGGGGATGGGCCGATGAACTCCAAGGCGTAATCTGGGCATACCGAACAATCCCCAGAAGGCCCACGGGAGAAACGCCCTTCTCCTTGGTATACGGCGTAGAGTTAGTGATTCCTATCGAGCATGAGGTCTAAACGATAAGGACGTTATACGCTCATGGAAATGAGAGCACGAATAACGCATCACTGGAAGACTCCCTCGATCTCATCGAAGAAAAGAGGGAGCAAGCTTTAGTCAGGATGTCGCACTACCGGCAAAGCGTAGCAAGATATTATAACAAAAACTTGCATCCACACCATTTCGAAATTGGAGACTTAGTACTAAGGAATGTATTCCAAAATACCGCGGAGACCAACGCCGAAAAACTCGGAACAAACTGGGAAGGACCTTACCAAGTGTCGAAGGTAGTCCGCCCTAGGGTATATGAGTTAGAGACCATAGACGGAACGCCCATCTTACGATCTTGTAATATCATAAACCTAGAGAAATACTATGTATAATCGCATAGAACAAACAATCGAACTACGTCTCGGCTTGATCCCAATCATTGGGTATATAGGCAGACTCGTTCCCGAGGTCCAGCCCCCGTCTATCAAAATTTGCAGAATGCCCCACGATCTCCGAGCAACGAGCTCTTGACCCCGGTCGAATGAGGAGACTGACTGGGTCATAAATCTTGACAGAAGACAAGGCTGAATCCCTAGACTTCTACGAGCATCGAGTCTCCCATCGCAGTTAGGAGACGTTCAGAAGAGTAACGTCGCCCCAACAAGTGCAACAAACTACACAAGGGCGTTTGACCGATGTCAAACCTGTTAGGGCACCGACACCCGACAAACATTTTGACTACCCTCAAAGGAAAATGACAGTCAGGATTTTTCGCCAAATAACGAACCCGACGAACCATATACAAAAAAAATAATATATAAATAATAATAATAATATGGCCAACATAACATTTATTCGACCTAAATTTTCAGCTCAACACATGTTGGAGTCGAACTGAAATACTTAAGGAAATTTTGATAAAAATTTCTCGAATATTAAAAGAGTGTTCAGCTCGACAAATGTTGGAGTCGAACTTAAATACTTAAGGAAATTTTGATAAAAATTTCTCGGATTTTAAAAGAGTTTTCAGCTCGACAAATGCTGAAGTTGAACTGAAATACTTAAGGAAATTTTGATATTAAAAGAGTTTTCAGCTCGACAAATGCTGAAGTCGAACTGAAATACTTATGGAAATTTTGATAAAAATTTCTCGGATTTTAAAAGAGTTTTCAGCTCGACAAATGTTGGAGTCAAACTGAAATACTTAAGGAAATTTTGATAAAAATATCTCGGATTTTAAAAGAGTTTTTAGCTCGACAAATGTCGAACTGAAATACTTAAGGAAATTTTGATAAAAATTTCTCAGTTTTAAAAGAATTTTCTGCTCGACAAATGTTGAAGTCGAATTGAAATACTTAAGGAAATTTTGATAAAGATTGCTCGAATTTTAAAAGAGTTTTCAGCAAGAAAAATGTTGGAGTCGAACTGAAATACTTAAGGAAAATTTTGATAAAAATTCATCGGTTTTTTTAAAAGGGAAAGCCGAGCTAAAACACCTGAGAAGTTATAAAAGGTTTTGGATCCGATAAGGCATTTCAGCCCGATAAAGAAAGAATCTGAGCTGAAATACATAGGGAATATCCAATGATCAAGGCAATCACACAAGCAATCAAGATATCAAAACCATGAAAAGAAGGAAATAAGATTAAGTCGCAGCGAGCTCGACCCTGTGGCCGAGCTCACTACAACAAAAACAGAGTTTTAACAAAAAAAAGGAAAAAGTTGCCCAAAACACCAGGCCCAAAAGAAAAAGAAAATTAAAAGATATTGTTCGGAAATTAAGACTTGTTCATCAACAGAAAAGGCTGGATCTACTCCACCCCCTCAGACGGCTCGGTGATAAAGGCATCCGCTACTGCGAGGTCGACCGAAGTGGTCATGGGTTCCTCCGCTATGCCCGCCAACGAGGAGCTCGGCGCAGACAAGTTCGACCCGTACTGGTCGATGTCCATCATGGATGGGACATCGTCAGAAGACTCGGGAGGAGAAACCCTCTCCGAGTATGGGGTGAAACTTACGTCTTCAGTACTGGCAAGGGAAGGCACGGGGACTTCGACGAGTGCGTTCATAAACTTCTCCAGGTCTCCCTTGTATGCCTCCAAGTCGTCAGGAACGTCCGCGGCCCCGCTCTTTATCATCTCGGAGAAAGCCCACACCACGGCGCGACATTGGTCCAAGCGACGCTGAACCTTCGCACGTTCGTTGCAGGCCGCGAGGTGTTCACGATACTTGGCGATGACACCATTGTACTTCACCGACGCAACCTTCCTCCCCGATCTGACACCCTTTCCCTTGACATCCTGAGCTCTTCTTTGGAGTTGAACGACCTGGGCAGTTACCTTACCGAGCTCCGTGGTGAGCTGAACAACGATCGCCGACATGGATTTGTTGGTCTCGTCGAGGCGAGCAACTTGACCCTGAAGATCTTCAACCGCGCGGTGGCGATCTTCAACGCACGGTCCTTGTTCTCCAGCTAGGCACGAGTCTCCTTCACCTCCATGGCCATCTCCTTGAAGGTCTTCTGATCGACTTGGGCCTCTTTGAGTTCCTTGTCTTTCTTCTATAGCTCGTCAGTTAAGAAGGCGACCTGAGCCTCCAGTGTGTCAACTCGCTCTACCAAGGCCGCCATCCCCTTTTCGGCTTGACGGATCTTGCTCTCATAGGCGTAAACGCCCTTGTTGATCTCGGCGATGTACTGAAATTATAAGATTTCAATAAGGAAAAAGCTATCTTAGAAACAACAAAAAAATACTTAGTCAATTTACAAAGAAATTTTCTTACCTTGGTGCCGGCCAGAGACAAACCGCGGTAGATATTGGCTCCCCTCAGCGCCCTCACCTTCCCGAGCAGAGTCGTCGGGTAACAAATTTGGCGAAGGAGGAAAGCCGACGAGCTTGTGTCCTCGTACATCCCATGGTCGAGCTCTAAATGAACGACGACCTTGTTGGGTTTGAGGTGAGATGAAGACTCCGACCCACCCGAGCAGGGCCCTGACGAAGTCAAGGATCCATCTCGAGGAACGGGCGGCTCACCCGAGCCGTCACCACCTTGCCTTCCTCCAGCTCGATTTCTTTCTCTTTATTCTCCTTCATCTTCTTCCCTTCCTCCTTCTCTTCATCTTTCTTTTCCTCCACTTCGCCACCTTTCTCCGTCACTTTAACTTCTTATTTCTTCTCTTGTTTCTTCTTTCTCTTCCCCTTCTCAACCTCCTTGTCTTCAGACCGCTCTCCCGATTTGTCCTCAGGAACGGGCGCGAGCTCGCCCTCCTTGAACAAAGACTTATTTCCCTTAGGCCTTTTGGCCTTGGGAGTGGTCTCTGCCTCCGAGCTTGACTTCGAGGGAGTACTCTTCCTCTTTCCCACGGTTAATACTTCGTCAGACAAAGTGGTCGTCTCGGTCACCTCGACCGCCGCCTTCACCTTGGTAGAGGAACCCTTATCCACCTCAGTGGGTGCGCTAGAAGGCTTCGTGGCCTCATGAGCACCCATTTCGGTCGCGATCTGCGGATTGGAGGACGAGCTCTGGCCGACCTGGGAAGACGAGCTTGCTTGGCCCCCTTCCTGGCTTCCTTGGCAAGCAGGGCCTCGGTCACGAGGTCGATCTTGTCGTCCATACGATTCGAGCTATTTTCGCCTAAGACGTTGGTGATTCAAAGCACCTTTGTTAGATTAAAAAAAGGAGAGGGGGCATTGAACAAAAATGAAGAAATGAGAAAATACATACCTGATTCGGATCCTGAAACGAGCCTGGTGTTGTGCCAATATTCAGCTTCCAAGAACCTCTCCTGAGTGAAGCTCTCCCAATCGCACTCACCTTGACAAAGTGCGGCGAGCTTTTTCTCGAAGTCCTCGTTTGACTTCAAGGCGCCGAGCTTCGCTGAAATGGCAAAGTGTCGAACTCCGACTTCAGAATATAAGATAATATATATATATATATATAATAATGCAATATATACGATTAAAAATCTAAACCCTTTTTACCCGGCGAGGACGCCCACTACGTCCTAAGCCTGTCGTGGAATCTACCTACTGACTCCTCGTTAACTGCAAAGTAGAAATACCTTCTACCCCAATGAAAATCTTTCCCAGGTAAACCCTTGATCACACTTCGACCTGGGGCCTTAGCCAAATAGAAAGTAGAAGGGGTATGCTTTGAGTTACGTTTGACGTAGCCTAGCCAAGCGAGGTCGAAGACCGTGAGGTTGACGTCGTGCTCTTTGACCAAGGTTATCATGCCCGACACGATTCTAAGAAAATTAGGACACATTTGTGGGATCGAGATTTTAAGGGCGTCAAGGTACGATAACAACATCGGGTCTATGGGGAACCTACGCCCGTATTCTCTAAAGAAAATCTCGTAAACGCAACAATATCCGGGCACCACAGTCGCCGCGTTATAACCATCTCCGGAGAGAGCCAAAGTGATGCTTGTCGGAACGTCAAATTCCTCGAGGTATCTTCGGATATCCTCCCCGATGACGGTGGTGGGTGATCTAAGATCCCTAGAAACTTCATCTAATTTTTTGGGAGTTGACATTTTGAAATTTTTGGAAAGTAACGAACTCGCAAGAGTAAGTGGGGAACTGAAATTTCCTAGAGAAAGAGAGAGAATGCGAAATGAAAACGACACAAAATAAAACGCGAAAAAAGGAGAACTGATCTGGGTTTCCTTCGAGTCGAGTATAAATGAGAAATGGAAATTTCGAAGAGTCTCTTCCATCGCCCTATTTATTGATGACGATTGGATAGCCCGTCGAATCAGTCAGTCGATTCAAAAGCCTACGAAATAGAGGGAAGCTCAACCGCCTCGCGCTAAGAGAGCTGAAGGGTCACGAGATTTGGTTCGTCACTCACGCAGAACGCGACACGCGTCCAAATCTCGCTGACACCGCATCAACCCCCAAAAATTCAAAAATTAGACGGCAAAAGTCATATTTTGGCATAAATAATAGTTTATTTAATAAATACATTTTTTAAATACACTAGAGGACTGATTGTGGGTGTAGAATTTAACCCACCTTTGTAGAAAGCCAAATTCAAGTGTTGCACAAGGACGTAACAAAAACAATTCATTTAGTTATTCATAGGTAACTAAAACTATTTGATTAGTTATTCATAGGTAACTAAAACTATTCATTTAGTTATTCATACGTAACTAAAACTATTCATATAATTATTTATACGTAACCAAAAATATTCATTTAGTTATAAGTAAGTAACTAAATAATATGTGCTAGTTATCAATAAGTAACTAAACCAAAGTGTTTAAGTAACTAATACATTCTATTAAGTTACGCATATTACTTATAGAACCACTAAGCCACGCTGCCGGTGTCCAAATCTTGTAGAACCAAGTCTTCTGTGCAACGACCTCTACATGAAAATCGAATGATCTTAGTTCTAATTCTTCTTCAAATTTTTTGTACTTATTGTCATCGTCAATAATCATGTTTAACAAAAATTATTATAAACAGGGCCTTCAACCAATATTCATCCTCAAACATAAAAAAAGACTTACTTCTTTAATCCTAACAAAATCCAATCATGCATGAGTGCCACATCACCATCATCTGGGGGCGCAAAAAGGTCTACAAAGGGGTTTTAATGGTTTGGGAAGCCCTCTTGTGAACTTTGAGTAGATATTTGGCTCCACTATTGGAATAAAGAGTATTGAAGCCCGCCTTACACGTGTTGGTCTTTCCGGGGAGTCACAAAGTTAAATCACCCGGTCGGAGGTCACCTCAGACGTCTCTCCATCCATTATTTGAGAGCTTTCGGGTTGAGTGAAATTATTTTTAGAGAACGAAAACAAATAGCTTCCCTCAAGAAAATACTCAACCCCTCCATAAGAATATGGCTAAGGCAAGCGAAAAGGTCCTAGTGTGGCCGATATGCCATCAATGTCGTCGTCTGAGTCCGACACTTCTTGGGGACCTCTCCCACCACCACCGGGAACCACTTTCACAGTGTTTTCTCTTCTTCTTTCTTGCATGTTTCATCATCGGTGTCTGTCTTGCCGGCTTCTTCATCATTGCATCCATTTTGGTCATCTTCATCGTCGTCTTTCTCTTTTCTTTTTCTACTTGTTTCTCTTCCTCTTTCTCTTGTTCTTTCTCCTTCTCTTTCTCTTCTTCAATTTCTTCCTCTTTCTCTTTTTTCTCTATTTCTTCCTCTTTCTCCTCTAACTCTATATCTTCCTTTTTCTCTTTCTCTTATGATATCTCTTCTTTGTCATCTTTCTCTTGATCTTGTTCATCTTCGATCTCTATTTCTTGTTCCTCTTCTTTCTCTTGTTACTCTTCTTTCTCTTTCTCTTCCTCTTTCTCTTTTGGTTGTTGTTTCATAACAATAACCTCACTTTTCCTTCTCTCCTCCGAAAACTTTTCAACCTAGTCCTCCAAAAACTTTTGCTCGTAGCCTTTTGTACTAAGATGGTGTAAATTGTTTCCATGCCATACTTCATGTCCTCTGAAATCCTTCTCACCTCTCGATGAAGAGCAATGAACTCAGTATCCATGCTACTGAACTCTTTTTTCAAATTTGCTAATCTTTGCTGAAGTAAAGGAACATAAGTCTATGAATTAGGTACAAACATGTAACAAATATATAAACATTTGTTACATATTCGTAATTAAAATATGTGAATTAGTTACAAACATGTAACTATATATATTTATTAGCTACATATGTGTAACTAAATTATGTGAAAGTGGAGAAGAAGAAACCGGACTCGTTTCTCATCGTCCTTCTAGTCCTTGATGCCCTTAATAAGTGCCGCAATGTTGCCCCGGGTGGTAATTGCCCCTTTCTTGAACGTGTCAGCAAACAGGCCCCCGGGTATAATCATATCATATTCGTTGGTCGTCACGGTGTAAGAGTCATCTATCTGCAAGCCTATGATCTTGCTGAAATGTTCATTAGTGAACTCCCTAGGGACGTCGGCGATCTCTATTAGTAATCTATCGTCTGATTTGGGAACTCTCTAAAAGTAACCCGTCTTCAGTATAAGGTTACTGATGATCTTCAAGGATCATGTTATCGAAGGCATATCCATAAAATTCTCAAAGCACGAATCTCTGAACAAGTCAATTCTTCCTTGAACATCGCGACTTCTTCTTTGAATGATATGACGTTCCCATGGAAATTAAAGTTGAACTGGCTGAGAGAATCCTCTGAAACGTATCGAGTCCAACCCTATACATAAAACAGTAAGATAACTAAATTAGTTACATTTTACAAAATTTAGTTGCATCTTTGTTACATACTTTGATCTAAACTTGTCACTAATAAAAAAAAAATATAAGTTACATATTGGTAATTAAAATCTATGTTCTTGTTACATGTTTGTAACTAATACACATAATTTAGTTACATATGTAGCTAAATTACTACGCAAAAAATTCAATCATGGGTGTTCGGATTATCATAATGGGATATTCACTTAAATAGGAGTAGAAGAACAAAACCCCATCCAAGTCTAAGGAGAGAGAAAATATTTTTTCCTATTTTAACCTCAATACCTAACTAAACCCCAACTAACTACACGTCATAATTATTTTCTTTCCTCTCTCACGCATCCCTTTCCCTCATTCATCTTCATCTTCATCTTCCTGCCATCCAATTTTTGCTCGGGCAATTCTACCTCTGCCGAAATTAGTTGGTCGGCCGAGAGTGACCGCCACGACCAATCGACCCGTACATGTTCTTCTCTGTACCTCACGCACACGTTTTTCTCTCTACCTCACGCACGCGTTCTTCTTCTTCCTCTAATCTAATTTTTGCTCTTCGATTTCTACATCCAGCATATTTATTTGCACGGTCAAAAATTACCGTCACCGCGAGAATCCTTGATTTATAAAGGTACGTCTCCATTTATTTGAGTTTTTGAAATTAGGGGTGTGTATGGATATGCAATCAAAGTAATGGAAATGCAATTTTGTTATCATGGTATTCATAGTCTCGCTCAGCTCATTTCACAATTGTTCATCTGGTAGTTGAAGTGAGTCAAACTCTAAAAATTTAAGAACTTCTAAGAAGTAATTTCCCATATTTATAAACACCAATATCGAGTGTGTTTTCCTAGATTTCTTTGTGTATATGTTTGTGTTCTCTGTATGGTTGTGTCTGCTTTGACCTAGGCTAGGAAAATTGAGTTCGGAATAAAGGGTTGTGTATATGTATGTTTGTGGTCTGTGTGCGTGTTTGTGTGTGTATTTGTGTGGGTGTCTTTGTGTTCTGTGTATGTTTGTGTTCTTTGTGTGTGTCTGTTTGAGCTAGGGTGGGATAATTGAGTTTTGAATTAAGGATTCTGTGTGTGTGTTTATGGTCTATTTGTGTGATTGTGTGTCTGTTTTTGTGTCTCTTTGTGTTATGTGTGTGGCTGTGTTTGTGTGTTTTGTTTGAGTGTCTATTTGTGCGTCTGTTTGTGGTGTGTGTGTGTGTGTGTATCTGTGAGTGTCTGTTTGTATGTCTATGTGTGTATTTGTGGTCTGTGTGTGTGTTTGTGTGTCTGTTTGTGTTGTGTGTGTGGTTATTTGAGTGTCTATTTATGTGTCTATGTTTCTGTTTGTGTTGTGTGTGTGTCTGTTAGTGTCTTTTTGTGTGTCTCTGTGTGTGTCTTTGTGGTCTGTGTATGTGTTTTTGTGTCTGTGTGCGAGTTCGTGTGTCAGTGTGCATGTTTGAACGTATGTGTGTGTCTGTTTGTGTTGTGGGTGTGTCTGTGAGTGTCTATTTGAGGTAGGGTTGTGTGTGTCTGTTTGAGGTAGGGTTGTTTGTGTTTGTTTGAGTTATGTGTGTGTATGTTTGAGCTAAGGTAGGAAAATTGAATTCGGATTTAGGATTGTGTGTCTCTGTTTGTGTGTTGTTTGTGTGTGTGTGTGTGTGTGTGTGTGTGTGTGTGTGTGTGTGTGTGTGTGTGTGTGTGTGTGTGTGTGTGTGTGTGTGTGTGTGTGTGTTAGGATGCCTGATGAAGAAGCTTTTGATGTTATATTTGCATAGATGAAATGAGATGTTTTTACCTACGTCAAGCATAGCAGTCTATGGATCAAAGACAAGTATTATCAGGATGGTGTTACATATGTTGTGCTCATACCATCGACGATCAACTTTGAGGATTTCACGAAGTTGTTGTATTCCGGCGGGAAGTTCAATCCAGAAACTCAAAAATTGCTGATAAAATACGAGACTGAAGGGGCGATCAAACCAATAACATTTGACTCTGACATAAGTCTGGCTTGTTATTTACATATTCGGAAAGAGAGGTCAGATAAAAGAAAATTGTCAATTGTTTTTCACATTTTACCACTGAACGCAAACCCTGAATTTGCGCATATCGGTTCAACTCCGAACATCAGTGAAAATGATTTTCACGGGAGTGAACCAGCACAAGAACCAACAATGCAGTTTCCTGTTAAGGAAGGTAGTGAATCTTATATCCTCATCAACGACAGGGAGTGTGACACAACACAAACATACTCCCAAATGTGACATAGCAGTTGGAATAGGGTTTGACATTGGAGAGATAGTTCTTGACACCTGTCATGTATCTAGAACAACCAATGTCAAAGTATCAATCCTTGTGGGCTGAGGCACGAAGAGAGGTGTAAGCGATGTTGGCTCTGTAGTCTCCCTTTATTCTCCAGACTTTCTGATGCTTAGGAGCTTGATTTCCTTGATCTATGTGGAAGGATTGATGCTGATGAAGATTCCTTCCATAAAGACGATAACAGAAAGGACGGATGTGACCATAATGTCCACAATAGTGACGAATCCAGTGAGGTCTATTGACAGGAGACCTCACATATCTATTATGCTGAGACTGATAACAACGAGGAAAATTGTTCTGACCAGATGTCTGATACATATTGGGGGTCATCTTTGACTGAGAAATATTCTTCGGAGACACGAAGGTGGTCTTGGAAGTGGAGTCACCATGAGTGAATCCAAGACCTTTCATATTCTTGGCGGACTTACCAAGAGTAAGAATTTTATCAACGTCATCAGTGATAGAGTTCAGCATCCTAACAGACTTTGTCATTTTCTCAAGTTCGCTATTAAGACGAGCAACTTCATGTTTTAATTCCACAATAGTCTCCAACAACCTGGTTTTGTCAATGGTTAGAGAGAGAATTATATTCTTCTTCTTATCAAGAACCTGAGATTCATCTACCCATTTGGTATGCAGAACATTATAAGCATCATTTAGAGCGTCATCAGGGAGTTCATCAACATCAAGTATGACTTTGTCATCAGCAACTGATGAATCAGTACACACAGATAGAGGATTAATGATAGAGGTAGTAAAAACAACAAAATTGCTAACATGTTCAGATTCACTGTCCTCATCATCATCAGAAAGAGTGGCAATATATCCCTTCTTTTGCTTCCTCGAGAAATTTGGGCACTCCTTTTGGACATGGCCGAAGCCTTCACATTCATGACATTGAATGCATTTTCCTTTGTTCTCACTGTTGTAGTTGTTCCTGTCAGTGCTAGCCCCTGCTCTTTGAGTGTTGCCTCCTTTCTAAGACACGTTGCGAGTAATTGTCTCTGACATCATGCGAGGCATTTCTTCATGGCAGCTTACTGAATTTCTTCATGATCCTTTGTAATTCTTTGAAAGAAGAGCAATGGAATCATTAATATCTTCATCAGAGTCAGAGGGTACCTACTCATTAGACTCCGAGAGAGAGCTTTTCAGGGCAAGACTCTTGTGTCTCTTATCAGTTTTGGGAAGAGACAATTCATAAGTCATGAGAGAGCCTATCAATTCATCGACTTTCATGGTAGATAAATCATGAACCTCTTAAGAACAGTGACTTTCATCTGAAACCTGGGAGGAAGAGACCTCGAGATTTTGCGACCAAGCTTCTCATCGATCATAGGAATACCGAGATAGTATGATTCATTTGCAATGTCCCGGACACGAACATTAAACTCAACAATACTCTCTTCTTCAGCCATGTTTAGATCTTTAAATTGAGTGGTGACGAGTTGAAGCTTTGAGTTTCGCACCTTAGTTGTTCCTTCATGAGCGACATAAATAATCCTGAAAATATTTTTGCTTACACCATTAAAGATAGCGTTGAGAGCACGAGAATCACCAATAGCAACCTCATCTTCAGCAATAATCCAATCTTTCTCAGCCTTAAGACCAGTCTCAACACCTTTATCATCAACAGTTATGGGTGGAGTCCATCCATTGATGATGGCCTTCCAAGATTTGATGTCATGGATTTCAAGAAAGCAATCATGCGGGTCTTCCAATATCCATAATTAGTTTCGTCAAGTATCGGAGGGCGATTGACTGAGCCTCCTTCCTTGTAACTATCCATCTCAAATAGAATAGATTAGACATGTAGGAAACCAGCCTAAGGACTTGGGTGCCCGCTCTGATACCAATTGATATTCTGTTTACAATATAAGGTAAGATCTCGAACACAATGTAGCAGCAATATGTCTGGCAGCTTGCTTTAACACTGATAATGGATAATCAATAAAACAATGCATAAAAGTAAAGACACACAATATGGTTATCCAGTTCGGTGTAGCGTCACCTACGTCTGGGGGCACACGGCCAGTGGAAATGATTTCACTATAATGTAGTCAATAGTACAAACAAGGACTTATATGAACAATACAAATATCAATGCCCTAAGTCTATTACTACCAGTGATTACCTAAACAGGGATTCCCCCTGAATATGAGACCCCTCTCAATTCCACTCTTCATATACTCTTTGATGCTTGGTAGCCTTCAATGTCAATTTTTGTGAAACCTTCAATCACGAATGCACAAGGACCCACAATCTCTCAAACACTCAGATCCAAAGATGTGTTTAGAGGTATACACCGCTGAAGATCAATACAACCAGTTTCTCAATCCGCCAGTCGAGCACGTCTAGGAACCCTGATTATTTGATCAAAAGAGTCAAGAACTGCTAAGGAGTACAGGTTTTGGCAGTCAATCTAGGGTTTCCTTACCCATAAACGTGTGAAGATCATCAAGGTAAGTTTTATGCGATAAGGTCTGGCAAAATAGGAAACTTGCCAGAATTAGAGTCTGCGCACAAAGGAAAAAGATGTCTCTACAAATCCTGAAACATGTTGTCCGACATCTTTCCTTAACAACTTGCAGTAAAAATTGAGCCAACACATAACGTAACAACAAAGAGTATCGTCCGTGACGCGAAGAAGCGTTTTCGTGATGGAAATGCTAAATACAATTCCCGACTCAGGAATTTGTGTGGCAGCAAACGAGATGTGGCGTTGGCTAACAAGCCGAAGACGTTGACTGTCGATGAGTGGACGGCTTGCATTAGTAAGATGGAGACCGATGACTTCAAGGTAGCAAAATAATATTATTACAAGATAGAAAACTGACAATTGGATTTCTCGGATGCTCTTGCTCAATATGACACGGATCTTTGATAAAAAAGGCTTATCAAAGACATGTCATATTGAGTATAGAGGATCCGAGAAATCCAAGCGCATACCTCCACCTGGTTAGTTTTATAACTTGTAATAATATTATTTTGTAGAAAAAACCTCGACAAAATAAAGCTAACCAAGCAAAAAATACAACACAAAGTCGACAAGGGACAATATCATTTGCTCACTGTCGATGGATGAACGTTAGTTTTAATTAAAGTATAACTTATTCAGCTTATTTAACAACTATACTAATTCGTTATCTACTTTTACAGAGACAAGATAATGGTTTTATGATGAGTCCGCTCGTTGCGTGGGAGAGACTCCATCAAACCACTCACGGGGAATGGACGATGCCTGCTGCTGGACAATACTACGTAAGTTTAATTTAATTTTCAGTAACGCTTCATGTTTTAAATTAATGTAATTAATTTTGTAACTATTGTATGCAGGCCCGGATCATAGATCAAATAATTGATATACGACGACAAGATGAGGCGCGAGGGGAATCCTCGAGCCAAGACGCTATGGAGGAGGCTGCCATGGCTATTGTTCTTGGCATGAGATGTGATTGGGCTATGGGGATAGGTCCATTGATCCCTTGTTCGGATCTTCTAGAAAACTAGGCTCACGATATCGAGGCGGGACCTTCAGTAGCTCAAGTCCACGGGGAAGAGATGTCTACGCTCCGGGAAGCAGTGAAAGACTTAGCCAGTGCATACGACGCAAGGTCTAGAGGAGCGTTCGACCCAGAGATTGCATCGAGGTTGAGCCAGATTATGACCCGTTACGGATCGCCGACATCGAGCTCCCCGCGTACATCCGAGTGCAACCCTGAGGTACGACGTCGATGATCACCTAAGGATCCTCCATCGTCATCGGCTCGAGCAAGTCATGGCCCCGACCTTGATGAGCTCAGATATGGACCAAGTGGAAGACGCACCTCAGGAGGACAACGATGCATAATTATTCTTATTTAGACATTTTATTATGTACAGACACATAATGTTTCGTTTTTATTTTGTTAAAACTTTTAATTAGTTTTATTACGACGTATTTTGGTATAAATGAAACTTTTAATTTTATGTTTCTAAAAGTTAAATTAAATTAAATTAAAAAATAAAAACCAAAACTTTTAGAAGCGACAATCCGCTTCTAAAGTCGCTTCTAAATATTACCCGTGATACGACGGGAAAGGATTAGAAGCGACAATACGCTTCAAATGTCGCTTCTAAACCCTTCCCGCCATTTCGCGGGAACTTTTTTCGACGCCAAAATTTTGTTTTAGAAGCGGATTTAGAGGCGACATGCCGCTTCTAAAAGAGTCTCATCTAATTTTTAGAAATGAATGACCTTAGAAGCGGACTTTTAGAAGCGACTAAAGGTCATTTAGAAGCGACTTTTTGGCCTTTATAAGCGACAAAAGCCGTTTTGTAGTAGTGAATACTCGACACCGTTCTCTATTTAGTTGCTTTGTTTCTTCTACGATCTCTTATGAAGAGGGCAGTGTGAGGACACTCAGAATCTACATGCATGTCGAGGACGATAGCTGGAAGCCTCTAACTTGCTTGGTTTTGAGTTTGCGAAACCATACAAGACATGGGAAATAGATACTTGATTGAGCTCTGAACCACCCAAGGTCTCAACCGTGAGCTATTGTGACATGATTGATGTATCAGACTCATTCAGTCTAGTCACCTAGACAGTGAATACAAAAAACACCTTTTAGAAGCAATATTGTCGCTTCTAAATTACCTTTATTAGAGGCGATACCCTTGATCACCACATGATCAAATGGAGAGTAATGTTTATGTTCACAAAAACTAAAGAGATTCGTATTCCGAGAATGCCCCCGCATTATAAAAATGAGGGTTTGGTTCAGGAAGTGCTCCCACAACAAAAGAGGCGGTAAGAGGACCTCAACCCGATCGTGAACGATGTAATATTATATTACTTACTTTATTAGCATGGTTTGTACTATTAGTGTACACTTTTATCAATATAAACTTTATTTTAGTGATTTAAATAATAATATAATATTAACAAATATATATTATTATTATTTAAAAAGAGATATAGCAACGACTAGTCGCAACTATCTAGTCACCCATCAAATGACATGTGATAAATATTTCGGCAACTTATCACGGCAATACCACAATTTCAACTTGTCGCAACTATTAATGAATATCGATGAGGCTTCAGCCTCGACTTTTGTCACGACTAAATTCGTTGCTAAACCAATTTAGCCCCAACTTTTTTTGGCTTCCGCCACGACAAATGTCGTGACTAGAGCCATTATTTCTTGTAGTCTAGTTTCACCTTGGCATGCCTCACACCAATCGTTAATTTATGGTCCTCAAACAATCTAAGGGAGAGATCTTCATCATGTTTGCAATTGTCTCGGGTGGAGACCCATGTGTGACAAATAAAATTGTTTGATGTGACGAAAATCTAAGTCGTTAGTTATATACCATACAAATCCAATTACTATAAAAATTGAATACATAAAACAATAAGCGAAAATAAATTGAGCGATAATGCAAGTATGCTAGCGAGCAGGGCCGGCCTAACATATTTTGATGCCTGAAGAAAAATTCAAAAATAGGCCTTTTGTTAAAAAGATAATTATAAAACAAACGACAATAACTCTTTTTGAGATTGAATCAAGTTTTAATTTCCTCTTTTTTCTTAATCTGTTGTATCCCAACTGATATTTTTTTTCAAGACATATTTATTCTTTGTTTATGAACAGATCAAATCAAGAAATATTGGCATCTTACAACAATAAAGTGAAAAAAAAATCATAAGAAAGCAAACACCACATATAATATAAAGTGAAAAAAAAATCTAAATGACAATTATCAACGAAGATATAGAGATAAAATCAGAATAATTTTTTCTCATTACAGAAATCATCATGGTTACTATTTTGACGATGAGAGAAGTGTCGTTTCTTTAAAAATAAAAAAAAAATTATAGAAGAAGCATGACATAATTAACTGGACCAAAAAAATGGGTTTTTGTCATTTAAATGGGCTTTATAAGTATTGTGTGTTGGACAGTTAATTGGAGAAATGATTTAAGTGCATTACACACTCTACAATTCATTTTTTATTATTTTGCTTTTAGTTGATGCATTTTTATTATTTTTTGAATCTTCTATTCAGTTGTGGGCCTTCTTCTTAGTTGTGAGCCTAAAGCAATGATTATAGGGAAATTTGCGTCAATGTCACAAATTCGTCGAGTTTTTGCATTTGTCTCACAAAGTTGTCAAAATTGCATTTGTGTCACGTATTTACATTAGTGTCACATGTGCAAATTTCAAATTACTCTCTCTCATAATTTAATCTTTTTATTAGTTACTCCATGTCTTCTGAATTTTTACAATACCTCATTAAAAATCACTTTATATTCCTCTAAAACTTTCTAAAATGTTTGTGTGTGACTTATTTGCAATTGGATTGTCAATTTGTGACATAAGATGCAAATACCACATGATTATAGTTATACACCCTTAAACGTTGGCCGGGCCTGCTATCGAAGCACGAGAGACGTATATTAAGAAATTTCATTGCCTCATTTTCATTTTTATATCGTTGAGCTTCATTCATCGTTGGTTTATCACACTCAATGAGACGATCACATGTTAGTGGTTATTATGACCAGGGTTTTAAATCCCGGGGGAATCGGACGGGAGCCGGACCGATTTCCCCTTTTTTGAACTCCCCGACACCGGAAGATGCAAAACCGAAATATTCCGGTGATTCCGGGGGAACCGGACCGGAAACCAGTCAGAAACCTGGTTCCCACTTCCCGGTCCGGTTTAATGTAAAAAAACGAAAAACCGGGTATAAAACTCGGGAAACCAAAAAAATAAAATGAAAATCAGTCGAGATAAGGTCATGCTATTATAATTTTTTTTGTAATTAATCCGATTTTGTAATTTTTTTATTAGTTAGTGATAATTATGGTTATGTTGAACTTGTTTATTGATTTATGACGAAATTGTTATGACTTGTTTTCAATTTTATAGTTTGTGGTCATGTTTATAATTTTTTTTGTAATTAATCCGAATTATTTTGTAATTTTTGGATTAGTTAGTGATGATTATGGTTATGTTGAACTTGTTTATTGATTTATGACGAAATTGTTATGACTTGTTTTCAATTTTAGACTTTGTTATAAATTATTTTAAATTTTCATTTAGATCCGAGAATATGTTAGAGTTTGTGAGTTGGTATGATTAGTGCATGACCACTGCATACGGTCGCTTTGAGTAATCATTTATGTTCCTTTTATGCTGAATTTGTTAAACTATGGTATTTGGTGGATTGTGTTGAACCTTATCATTTTAGTTTGTACTATTGAACTTAGTTTTTGTTGTGTTTGTAATTTGGTAATGTGTTGAAACATTGTAAACTATTTTTAAATTTATAAATGTTATCCTATGTAGTTTGTATATTTTTTTTCTAGATTCCTCTCAGTAAATACGGTATTTGATGGTATTCCTCAACGGTACCGATTTCTTTTTTTTTTTCCTGCTTTCCCGGTATTCTTTTACGGTATCAGGGGTTATCAGTAAATTCTGAAGCTCGGAACGGTAACGGTAACGGTATTTCGATCTTTGATTATGACAACACAACTTTACATTGTGGCGAATAGCTCGTTATTTAGTTTTCGACTTTTGTAAATATTCAATTTGATTAGAATTTTAGGTTGTGTTTGGTAGTTAACTCAAAAAGTTTTTGTTTTCTGTTTTCTAATTTTTGTAGTTGTACTGAAAAACTGTTTTGTAGTTGTTTTCAAAAAGCTGTTTAGTACAGTTTTCATTTTTGTTTTTGAGAAAATGAAAAAACTGAAAAAAGTGTTTGGTATAGTTTTCATTTTTGTTTTTGAAAGAATGAAAAGAGAAGATGAGGAGAAAGATGAGAGAAGAGAATAAATTTTTTTTCAAAAACACATTTTATTTGTTTTCAGTTATCTTTACTTTTTTCCAAAACAACTTCAAAATTTTTTGAAATTTTTTTCCAAAAACTTTAACCAAACATGTTTTCAATTTTTTCAACTCAAAAACTAAAAAACAGTTTTTGAGAGGAGAAACAAACATGGCCTAAGGAACTGTCTTGGGCTCAGAGGGGACCAATGCACCTCAACTTTTGAAAATTATAATTTTTAGTCTAAATTTTTTGGTTTCGGTATGTCATCATAAAGCTAATTAACCCTTAAAAAAGCCTAATAAACTATTCCATATATATAATGACCCACAACCAACAAATAATTTTGCGTACGTCATCCAAGGAAAAATGGGTAATCAGAAAATATGCAGAAATAAATGATGATAGTCTTTAATGGCCATATAAGAATTAATTGCCAAACTGTTTCTCCACCTGCAAGAAATTGAATACATCCTTCTTCTTCTTTTTTTTTTTTTTTTTTTTCTTTCTTTTTCTAAAATTAAAAAGCTACAAATTGTGATCGAAGAATATATAATTGAAGATGAAATGGTCCAATGAAGCCTAATAAACCTATAGATGGGGTTATGTTGCTTTTGGTATATCGTCAGAAACTTAATTAACCCTTTCAAAACTCGACAAAAAAACACTTACCCAAAAAAAAATAAAAATAATAATAACCTAATTAACGAGCCCAATATACTATTTTATCATATAATGACCCACAAACTACGATTCATATATATAAAAAAATATAAAAAAAAAGTTATACGAATCTAAGATATATATATATATATATATATATTTGTATTTCTTTAGAAAAAAAAAATTTGTATAAGTCAATAAAAATTAAAATAAAAATTGTCAAGAGAATATACAGAGTTACAGACATAAATGACGAAGTCGTATATATAAGAATTAATTGCCAACTTGCTTCTCCATCTCCAAGAAATTGAATATATCCTTTTTTTTCTTCTTCTTGAAATTAAAAAGCTACAAATTGTGATCGGAAAATATGTTGTTGAAGAACAAATGATCAAAAGACGGAGTGGTCGGAGAAGCGATGAGATGATGTGCCCGAGGAGATACGAAGAACGAAGAAGAAGCCCCGACGGGACTCGCCGTAAAACCACCATGGATTACTGGGCTAATCAGGTCGTTGAAGAACGTGTCCGACGGCGCCGAAGAGAAGAACCCGGGAGATATCGGCGGCAGGGATCCGGGTCCCGGCGACAATATGCCGGAGAAAAATCCCTTGCTGTTCATACCGATTCCTAATTCCATGGTAGTACTACTACTCCTATCGATCATCGTCGTTGCACTTGCACGTTGATAATTATCGTTCCCGAAACTACTCCTCACGTACTCGCTGTTCGCCTTCTCCGTCGCTGCGTACCTCGCCGCCGGGGACACCGCTCCGCCGCCGTAAGGTCCGTCGGCGGCGAGGTATGCCGACGACGTTGTGGCCGGCTCGGCGGAGGAGAGGCCGGTGAGTCGTTGGACGAGGTTCATGAACTCGCTGGGGTTCGCGTGGATGACCTTGGGCGACACGGCGTAGATTATGACGGGCTGACGTGGCGGCGCAACCGGAGGACGGTGGTGGATGGCCGTCGCCGGCGCGACGGGGGGCTTCCGGATCTTGTGGGAGTCTTTGTGGATCTTGAGAGGGGCTGGACGGGGACCTTGGAGCTCCTTCCGCGGCGGCGCTGGATCCATGGTTCTCCGGCGCCGGCAGAGAGATAATCGGCGTGACTTGATGAGAGATAAGAAGGGAAATGTTGATCAGAAATAGTAGGATATGAGGATGAAGATGGGTAAGATATGATTTGCATTATTAGATTAATTTTTTGTGCTCTGGTTATTAAGGGCTGATATTATATATCTATATTTGTTATATATGTAACACGGGATAGAGTAAGTCAATGGGAGGAAAATTATCTTTAATAAGAATTATAAAGAAAATATAGACAGTTATATTAATAAATACTTGGCCTACTTGTTTGTTGGAAAAGGGTTATACACATAAATATACATATTATATATATAGGGCCGGTTTCGTGAGGGCATGGATGTTTGAACGTGTCTTACCAAAACATTATTCCTCTCTCAAAGCGTATTTCTTTTACTGCTGGTAGTTGTTATTTCGATTTCTGGAGCAGCCAAGCTTTTTATGCCACGTCAGATTCTCAGGTGCTGACGTATAAGTACACGTCAGATAACGATTACAGTCGAATATCATAACACATGAGTCGGGTCTTTTACAGTTTTCGCCAATTCGTAAACATAAATAAAGGATCTTCAATTTGGACTTTTCGGTATTATCTGTCCAGTAAGAAGTGTGGTAGGCATTTCTGTCAAATTATGTGTACTGATCAGGTCATTATTTGACTAATTCTTCTTTTCTCAAACATCTATAAAAAAAATAAAAAATAAAATAAAATAAAATAAAATTTTGGAAACTTCTTGAAGTACAATTCAATCTTATACTAAAAAATACATAATTCGTAGACCACTTAATCACAACTTACAAAATGCTCTCCTCGATAATCAAATGAAAATTTTACGCTTTCAATGCATCATAAAATAGTGTTGTTTGTGCAATTTTCAGATAACTGTGAAAAAATCTCTCTTTTGTTTTACATATGAATCTCGAAAATTTTAGATATCTTTAAAGATAAATTTTGGAAGAAATCTTTTAAGTTAATTTATATCATAATCGCGCTAAGCCTTAGATTCTATTTAAAGCCGACTTCTGTCGATAAGTTTTAGATATTTATAAAGATAAATTTTGGAAGAAATCTTTTTATTAATCATATCATAATCGCGCTATGCCGTAGATTCTAGATTCTATTTAAAGCCAATTTATGTCGATAAGTTTGTCCATTTGTTAAGCCTCTTGCTTCACCAAGTCCTCTCCTAGTCCATA
Source organism: Urtica dioica subsp. dioica (assembly GCF_054948205.1). Classification (NCBI taxonomy): domain Eukaryota; kingdom Viridiplantae; phylum Streptophyta; class Magnoliopsida; order Rosales; family Urticaceae; genus Urtica; species Urtica dioica. The sequence continues at coordinate 25,298,090 of NC_142762.1, forward strand.
TAGCTTTCTCTAGTCTAGTTCTAGTTGTTTTTGGACTAAATTTCTTTTACTTTATTACCAGTGCCCAAAAAATAGGTGTAGATGATTTATTTATTAAAATATAATAAATTGGATAATTTTAAGCTAAATTCAAATTAGCAATAAGAAATATCATTTTTGTTTATTTAAGTTTGTGATATGATTAAATAATCTTTGTCCCGAAACAACTCACAACATGAGAAGAGTCTGATACTTATTTGCATAACATATCTTATGAGGTTCTTTATAAATTAATATTCACAATCTTAGAAGCAAATAGACAATTGATTATATAGTTTGGTTACGAAACGTAGAGAGTTGGGACTCTATAGTTTTTCCTATATATTTTATGAAGATATTAAATATGACCAACACCATTTAACACTTAGAGTCTTACAATCATTCATTATATACGAATACACTCAAGTAAAGTTAAATCTTGAAATGAGACATACTCACTTATAACTATTCGTCTTCATTTGACATACTCACTTGCTCCGTCGCTTGCTAGAAGCGTTAAATCTTTTCTTAACCTTAGATCAATTCCAACAGTCGATTCTTTAGTGAAGTCATTTGACGTTAGTAATGAACATTGGAAAAAATTTGTGAACTTTTGAGTCTAATGATTAAATCTTAAACATTGTTCATATGGGTTCATAAGGTCTCTCCATCTATCCAAAATAATGGGATATGTTAAATTATATTTATATTGGAATAAGATTCAAATGTTGAATATAGTTCATGTTGAGAAAATGTAACTAGCTGAAACGTCACATAGTGTAAAAACTAGTTTTTAACTATTATTGTCAAATAATCAAAATATTATTTCGATGTTTATCATTTTATGGTGGTGTTATGGCGTCATTTTTCGTATGGGAAAAACAACAATCCAAATGCAAAAACGACGCAAAACCGGAGGACCCCTCCGCCAGGACCACAAAACCAGAGGATCCCTCCGATAGAACACACAAAACCGGAGGATCCCTCCGATAGAACCCATAAAACCGGAGGACACCTCTGGTAAAACTCACAAAACCGGAGGATCCCTCCAGTAAAACTCACAAAACCGGAGGATCCCTCCAGTAGAACCCACAAAACCGGAGGATCCCTCCGGTAAAGCTCACAAAACCGGAGGATCCCTCCGGTAGAACCCACAAAACCGGAAGATCCCTCCGGTAAAACCTACAAAACCGGAGGATCCCTCAGGTAAAATCCACAAAAAACGGAGAATCCCTCCAACCAAGTGTCCATAACTTTGCACACTCAAAATTCTAAAAATACCCCCCTCATTTTTTTGCCAAAAGGAGGGAATTTTCAAGAGAACAAAAGCTTACAAAAAGCTCTCAAAACTCAAAAAGCTCTCAAAGCACTCAAAAGATCGGAAAAGACCAAGAAAAATAAAAGACAAAGGCGGAGAGAAGAGAAGAAGGAATCAAGACCAAGAGAAGAGAACGAAGAACACGAAGAACGCGAAGAACACGAAGAACACAAAGAACGCAAAGAACACGAAGAACGTGAAGAACAAGAAGGCCGACTATTGGCAAAGTGATGAGGAGCCGAAAACCACTTTTCGGTTAGAGAAAGACGACGAGAATAGAAAAACTTCACCACACCTAACCTACGTGCGGTCATAGTGTCCGACCCTAGATCGAACCACGGACGGTTCTGAATGATAATCCAAAAACGCGATTAATATTTTGGCGCTAGAAGGAGGGGTACTCGAAAACAACCACGAGTTCTCCACCGGAAAATCCACTTCCCTCTACGGGACCATCACAAGCCTCCCTGGTAGACTTTCTCTTTTCAAAACCGGAAGAATCCTCCACCGAAAGTCTCAAGACCGGAGGACTACTCCGCCGAATCATCATAACCGGAAAGCTCCTCCAGCAAAAATCTCCTGCAAGATGTCCAACCACGTCGCCGCTTATGGAAGCAACGCCCCTCAACAAGCGGAGAGTGTAGCACTTCACACACGGGCCCGAACTCAAGCTAGGCACGACCAAGAAACCTCACCACCAAGCGTCGTCCCGGCAGCAGGCACCGCACCTCTACCACACCCAAATACCACCAGCGTTAGAAATCCCCCCCTCGACACTGTCTTCGTCGAACGAGACAGTCGCATGGAGCGCCTCGAGAACAGTCTTTTCCTGCTAGCAAGCAAGTTCGCAAGAGATCGAGAGGAGAGGGTCATGACTTTACACGCCCATGCAAGAGAAGGACGCCCGCAAAACGTTAACTTCGGGGGTCAAATGCGCGAACAAGGGCAAACACTAAATGCGAACATCGAAGGTAGACAAGACGACGACCTTGACCCAAGTATCCGAGACATCGGCCGCCACCACCAGGCAAAACGAAGAACCGCTCGGGGGCTAGATCAACATGGACCGCAGAACTTAGGCATCAACCCACAACGCGTCAGTATCCCTCAGGCCGCCTGCTCTGTCGCAGGAGCCGGAGCCGAATCACGAAGGTCTGCTCTCGACTGATTAGGCCAAGGAGAAGAAGTAGCAGATAGCGGAGACGTCAGAAGATCTTCTCCGCCGCGGCGTACGAGTTCGCCAGGAAGCTTAGGGCCCAACGTGGATCTACGACGTCACCTCAACGCTCGGTGGGAGATCCCGAGGCGCCAAGCCGTCCCCAAAACAGGCGGACCACAAGAAGTCGCCCCTCCAATTACGGTAATGCCGCGTGCAGCACATATCACTTTGATCGATCAAGCATCGAATGAAAGAGAACGTACTACCAGATTTGCGCCTACCACCATACATGCCGGAAATGATGAAGTAACTAACATGTTCCACATGTTGAGAGAGGAAATCCGAGAGTTGCAGGCAGCACAGACCAGGACCCCAATGGTAAGGAGCATGATTGAAGGGGTAGCCTCACCATTTGCGACAAACATGCTCGCTAACGACACCACGGAGAACTTCCGTCCACCCACCATGGCACTTTACGATGGGAGCGCTCACCCACTCTACCATATTCACCAATATCAGACAAACATGAAAATGGCGGGACAGACGCCCTCAACAATGTGTCAAGCGTTTTGCCTCACACTCATTGGAACTGCGTTCGAATGGTTTCAAAGGCTAAAGCGAGGATCGGTCAAATATTTTGAGGACCTTCAAGAAAAGTTTCTAACACGGTTCGCCGCGTCACGTGTTCGAAGGAAAGATAAGTCACATCTCATGACAATCAAGCAAGGAAGCCATGAGACCCTTCAGCATTACCTAAACAAATTCATCGAAGAATCAAACAAGGTAGACGATTATGATGACAGCGATGCAATTACGCCTTCATCGACGGTCTCAGAACCAACAACTTCCTAATATCGCTGGTAACACAACGACCGACGGCCATGTCGGAACTTATCACTCGCGCCACCCAACATATCTCTGTTGAGGAATATCTCGATAGTCGAAAGACTTGCGACAGAGGAAACCGTCGAAGAGAAGACGATGAATTTGAAAGCGATTTACCAAGAAAGAAGAACTCGACTACGATGGCTACTATCTCGAACGTTCGTCCACCATCAAACCCGCGACAGGAGAAACCCCATTCTCCCTCAGCTACGGAGTCGAAGCTGTCATCCCTGTCGAGATCGGAACTCTATCCTTCCGAATGGAAAGCTTTGACGAAGAAAACAACAACAAGACATTTTGGATGGAGTTAGATGTTATTGAAGAAAGGAGAGCGGAAGCATTCACCAGATTCGGAACACACCACCAAGTAAAAAAAAAATAGTGAGCGAAAATTCGAAATAGATCTGGGTAATTGAAGCTTACACATCCAAGTTCACTAGAATGTTCAAAACGGTACCGAAAAATTATAGTTTCACGCTCGACGAGTCGCACGTAAAACTTGGGGGGTTAATGTTATGGCGTCATTTTTCGTATGGGAAAAAACGACAATCCAAATGCAAAAACGACGCAAAACCGGAGGACCCCTCTGCCAGGACCACAAAACCAAAGGATCCCTCCGGTAGAACCCACAAAACCGGAGGATCCCTCCGAAGAACCCATAAAACTGGAAGAAACCTCTGGTAAAACTCACAAAACCGGAGGATCCCTCCGGTAGAACCCACAAAACCAGAGGATCCCTCCGGTAAAGCTCACAAAACCGGAGGATCCCTCCGGTAAAACCCACAAAACCGGAAGATCCCTCCGGTAGAACCTACAAAACCGGAGGATCCCTCCGGTAAAACCCACAAAGCCGGAGGACACCTCTGGTAAAACTCACAAAACCGGAGGATCCCTCCGGTAGAACCCACAAAACCGGAGGATCCCTCCGGTAAAGCTCACAAAACCGGAAGATCCCCCCGGTAAAACCTACAAAACCGGAGGATCCCTCCTGTAAAATCCACAAAACCGGAGAATCCCTCCGACCAAGTTTCCATAACTTTGCACACTCAAAATTCTATAAATACCCCCCCCCCCCCCCCCCCCCCCCCCCCCTCATTTTTTTTTACCAAAAGGAGGGAATTCTCAAGAGAACAAAAGCTTACAAAAAGCTCTCAAAACTCAAAAAGCTCTCAAAGCACTCAAAAGATCATAAAAGACCAAGAAAAATAAAAAGACAAAGGCGGAGAGAAGAGAAGAAGGAATCAAGACCAAGAGAAGAGAACGAAGAGAAGACAAAGAATCCGACGAGAAGACGAAGAACATGAAGAACGCAAAGAACACGAAGAACGTGAAGAACACAAAGGCCGACTATAGGCGAAGTGATGAGGAGCCGAAAACCACTTTCCGGTGAGAAAAAGACGAAGAGAATAGAAGAAGTTCACCACACCTAACCTACGTGTGGTCATAGGGTCCGAGTCCTCGATGATGTCTCAGAACTCTAGGATCGAGTGATCTGAGAGAGAATGTGTGTTTTCTCTCTTTTTGAGACGTGTGAGATTCTCAGTGGCGAATTTCAAGCGCATTGGACGCGTAGGGGATTTTCAATAGAAAATCGTGGACGTGGCTGGTGCATTGGACGCGTAGGCAATTTTCAGTGAAAAATCGTGGACGCGTCTTGTGTGACGCGTAGGAGATTTTTAGTGGAAAATCCTAGGAGCGGCTTGCACTCTAGATCATGTGCTCAATCAGAGGAAATTGTGCTCAGAAAGTCTCCGACAGCGTTTCAGAACAATGAGAGTGAGTAATCTTTGAGAGGAATGAATGTGTCTTTCCCCCTCAATGAGAGGGGTTATTTATAGTGAATGAGGAGGCCTAGAAAGCCGTAGGGTCGCACCTCATGGAGCGAGGAGCAGGTCTCGGGTGCGCGCTCCTTGAAAAGGAGCGCACACATGGCTTCAAGGAGCGCGCCATGTGCTGTGCGCGCCGCACGCGATCACTCTTTCAAGGACCGCTCGTGCGCTCAAAAGGAGCGCCGAGCGCATGCTCCTTTCGGGGAGCGTGCGATGGCCACTCCATGCTCCATGGTCTTGTACTTTTTGGTTGTGGGCCTTAGCGGTCTTCAGTGACCCGGCCCGTTGGGCTTTCGGAGTTCGAGATTTCACGCAGGTCACACGAAAGGGGAGAGATTCTACTCGAGAAATTAGGGTCGACACGTGGACTCGTCAGTTGACTCATGGACCCAAAATTAGACCCGTGGAGCAAACTCAACTCAAGGAGTAAAACTCGACTCGAGGAGCTGTGTAGATTCGACACAAGGACCTGTCAGTTGACTCGTGGAAGAAGATTACCACTCTTTGTGACCTCCGGCCTGACCATCAGCCCCTGAGCGACGTTCTTCTTTATGTTTCGGGTTTGCTATGAATGATCGACAACAAGTCTTCGTCGTGTACTCTAGATGACATAATAACTTTTTTTCAAAGAATGTAAGTTACATGTTATTTTGTCAAATTTTCTTAAGTGATAGATTAAATTTCTCAAATTTTTGCTTAATTTTTATTGGTTAAATTATTTTCATAAGCATTTATTCTTTAGTTGTGTGACTTAGTGAGACAAGAATATTATTCACCCTTGATGATGTTAGGAATTCTTGGCCACGAGAGATAATGAATAAATCTTAAATGATTACTAAATAGAATAATAGTTTACTTTATTAGCATCATATGATTAGTGGGTTGAGCTCTGAACATCAGAATCAATAGCAACTATCATCCGTAGCCTCTGTATTAAACTGAGTCACATGATGGGACCCGAGTTCGTGCGGTGAGCTAAAACATGGTCGATGACTGATACATGCCTGGATAGCTCTATCTAAAGTCATATATGTGGAACACTAGTGAAGGTTGATCACAACATGCGAGCATTCTGCACTTGTGGTAAGTGCACGACCGGACAGGCTTTGGTTGTAGATGTGTCGTTTGAGTACCGTTACGACACACTAACCGAGGTCACTATGATGGTCCCAGTGAGACTTGATCGAATCCTGAAGTGATCATTGACACTGAATCAAGTTACCGCTCTCTTTGACTCATTCGCTAAAAGGCTACTATCATGCTAATCACAGCTTTTGTCTTGGGAGTTTCGGAACATGATTCGAGTGGGAAGTGGTTGAAAGATACAGAATCCAGCCTCCCTAAAAGAAGGTCAATGTTCATTCACCTATGGGTTGAATCCGAAACCGACAGATTGTCGGCACTTCCGAAGTCTGTACATTCGGAAGAATCTTTCGCTGGGGAAGCAACAATGCTTAGGGTATATAAGTATCAAGAAAGGTATAACGTATTACTTGACCTTTCTCGATATGGGTTGAACCTGGAGGATCTTGATCACGAACTTACTAGATCAGTGGACACTCTTAACGATGAGTAAATATAATTCTAGTATAAAGGAGAGTTCAATCTTGACGTACCTAAGTCGAGTCTGACCAAGATTAGACAAATCGATGTGGAAAAGAGAAATGACTTTTTTCGTTTTTTCATCAGATTTGTTAAGCTTCTATTAAAAGGTCCATAGTCCCCGATTCGGCTTCGATAAGACGAATAAAGAACCTTTAACAATAATATTTCATTATTATAATCTCACAAGCTGTAATTGTGATTGACAACATCAATTCTGAAATATGGGTATTTGCATAATTAAATAATTATTTATGGTAGTATTAATTATTTATTGTTTGATCAAATAAATAATTAATCAATTTCTTATTTGTTTATTGTTGGACCAGGTAAATAAATTATTAATTGGGTTTTAAGCAATTGGGCCTTGCACAAAATAAGGAAGTCGAAATTATCTGCGTCCAACCCTCTTGGCCGTGGGGTCAAAATTCCTTTCTTCCATATTGGTACTTACCAATATTTTCTCTTTAGTTGATTAAATAAAGGAGAGAGAAAAATATTTAAAAGGAAATAAGATATTGTCATTTATTCTCTCTCATGAATATTTAGAGAGAATAATATTTAAAACGAAATAAGATAATGTCCTTTATTTTCTCTCATGAAAATTAGGAGAGAATAATATTTAAATGGAAATAAGATATTTAATTTATTCTCTCATAATTAAATATTCTTTATTTAAGTAGAAAATAAAACTAAGGGAAGACTCGGGATACCGAGTCCGACACGCTCGAGCCCGAACGCGACCACTTGGTCAGGCCTTGGGTCGAACCGTTTGGGGCTCTTAAATCGTTGTCCGAAAATGAGCGACAAAAAAAGTGTTAACGTTCGATTTCGAGCTAACACTTGAGAGCCGTTCACGGCTCGACACTGGGCTAGACCTTAATATCGCACATAGGCTGGTATCGTCAAAGGCTAGAGTTCATTGACTTTAGATAGAAGGAAGTTCTTTTGGTTCGCCCCCTAAGAAGAAAGTAAGCAATGAACTAGAAGGGTGTGGGAGGTTTCCCTCATTCGTGCTCTCCGACGTTCAAAATTAACGTGATTGTAATGTTAAACGGAAAGGAGAAAATGTCATCTTCAGCTCGGAAGCGTTGAGAATTTAAGAGATTAAGTAGGGGTGTAAGATAAAGAATGACCCCAAAAGCATCCCATTATCGGGTTTGGCTTTGGTTCATCTTTCGTTGACGATGTATCCAAGAAATTTTTCCGAATCAACCCTAAAAACTCCTTTGTTGGGATTCGGCTTCATGTGGTACCGTCGGAGGAGTGTGAACATCTTTTCCAAATCTCGGATATGGTTGTCTGCCTTTAGGCTTTCACTAGCATTCCATCCACATATACTTCCATCATTTTTCGAATTTGCTTCGAGAACATTTGATTGTCGAGCCTTTGGTATGTGGCTCCAGCAGTCTCCATGTGAAATAGCATGATTTTGTAGAAGTAATGACCTCGGTCAGACACAAAGATGGTCTTGATGGCACGTGGATATCCTGTCTTCTAGCTCATTGAGCGTTGGACGTCCGATGATGATGGAATGTACTGAAGGTCTATCTGTAAGGAATATTTTCCACTGAAGATAGTTACTGAATATAATAAAAAGTTCACTTACCTAAGGGTTGATTCCATAACCAATTGATTGTGTGCAGTTTTGTAATAAGTACATATGAAAGAATTTTTAGTTGGGGAAGCAATGTTGGTTAGGTCTCATATATATCAAGAAAGGTATAACAAAATAATTGACATTTCTCATTACGAGTTGAACCTATAGGATTAAGCTCATGAGCTGACTATATCAATAGACGCTCATAAACATCGAGTAAAATATAATTATAGTACCAAGAAGAGTACAGCCTCGGCTCATGTTGTGGTGTGACGCCGAGATTGACGAATTGAATGAATACGAGAAAAAAGAGGTTTCATCTAATTTTTTGTATTCATGAGAGTTTCAATTACTAGGTCCATAGTCTCCAAGGTGGCTCTGATAAAGATGGATAGAGATACTCGTAATAATGAGATAATTGATTACACACCTAGTATTGCAACTTGGTTGTAATATCTTTCACATTCGTGATAAAGTATTTTACGAATAAATTATTACTGTTAAGTTACTTCATAATATCACATAGATTTAAATGAGCTTGTAAAAGAGCAATTTAAATCAGGTCACTGTGGGGGTATAAAAACTCAAATATTAAAATATCATTTCAAATGAGCTTAGGCCCGATTGACGCCCATAATCAGTTTGAAGACCAGCCCACGAAATCAATTACGGGCCCAATTCACTCTCGGCAGATCGGCCCAAGCCCAGCAACATTTCCCGATTCGATGAGGGACGCCAGTTCGACCACGTCTTCATGATCCGAAGGATCAATCAAAGAGCAGACCGCGCCGCGAAGATCGGATCTCGGACGACTACGACCTCGGTGAGGAAAATGGATCGAGGAACACGTGTCTTCGGCCAGAAGGTTCTATATCGCCTATAAATAGAAGAGGAGAGGACCATTTTTGCACATGCAAGCTCTCAGTCTCAGTTTCGAATTAATATTCTATTTCGTATTCTTATAACCAAGATCTTGAGCTCGGCTTGTTGAGCTCGTCACCTCGCCCGTTTATAACCTTCTTTATATCAATAAAATTAATCAATATTCGTGTATTATTATAGCTCTTCATTATTAAATCGTTTCTTATACGACGTCTTTCTAAACCCCTATTAGAATATTTTATAATTTCATTCTTCATTAGTGATTGTTGATCGATCCAAAAATCGACATCAACAATTTGGCGCCGTCTGTGGGAAATTCAAAAAGACCAATCTCGGAAGAAACAGTTCGTAAAAAAAAATTGCATGTCTTCCACTCCGACTGATTACGAATCCGGAGAGGAGATCCCCCAGGGGATCAGGGCAATCCTAGATATGCTGACCAAAAAGATTGATGAGCAAGCCGAGACCAACCGCGCTCTTAATGACCGGTTGAATACTCTCTCGACTCCTCAAAACACCTCGGATCCTCAAGTGGGATCCGAAGATATGACCGCCTCTGAGTCAGCTCGCCAAGCAACCTCGGTTGCGCAAACAAGCCGAGCTATCCCTCCCGGAGTCCGTCTGGATTTCTCTGGGATACAGGTCGCCCGAGGAACAGACCAGACTCTCGTCACAAGCTTCCAGCTTGGGGGACTGCTGGAGAGGTCGCGACAGAAGTCACGATCGATCCCTCTGGACTCCCTCCGCCTCCGCCCGGGGGAGCACCGTCCGGGTCTTTCGCGACTGATTCGGGACCTCGCCCTCCAGCGATCTATAAAACATTCACCCCCCAGCGTTTCGGCGGGATGAATCAGACCCGTCATGGCCCGGCAAGTGCAACCGCGATCAATCCGGCCCAATCGGGACCTCGCCTCTTTCGTGGTGGCAAACCCAATATGACCGAACTGGACAGGTTCAAGGAATCTATAACGGCCGAGCTGGGAGCTGTTCGTTCAGAATTTCATTCTGCGACCAGCTCGGCTCCCGAGATAGATCGCCTCGTAGAAGAAACAAGGCGAACTCCTTTCGCCAGAAACATCACTGAAGTGCAGCTGGGAGATACCGGAAAGGTTCACCTCCCACGGTACAATGGCACCTCAAGTCCGAAGGCTTTCATATTGTCCTTCAGAGTCGCAATGGGACGGGTTATGCTCTCTGAGAGAGAATTAGAGGCAGGGTACTGCCAATTATTCGACGAGAGCTTGTTCGGACCCGCCTTGGAATGGTTCTCCAAACTCAAACCAAACTCCATTGATGGTTTCGATAAGCTATCGGCTGCATTCCTGAAACATTATTTAATGTTCGTGGAGGACGACCTGACCATAGCAGACTTATGGGGGATCCAACAGAGAGAGAACGAATCTTTGAAGGATTTCATGATCCGTTACAAGGACGTACTCTCGAAAATCTCTAACGTATGCCACGATTCTGCCATAACCTCTCTAAGGAACGGGTTAAGGCACGATTCAAAGCTGAAACTGGAGATGACTGTTAACCGCCCCCTCACACTAGAGGATGCAATTCATAAGGCTGCAAATTATGCAAAGGCCGAAGAAGAATTTGCTTCCTACGAGAGGCAACGCGTGGCCGAAAAGAAACCACCCTCCAATACTTGGGTGAGGCCCGTAAATAACCCTCGCAGGATTAATCCCCACGAAGCCGCACCTCACGCCAAAAAGCAACACGCCCCTCCTAACTACACGTTCAATGTCGGTGATGACATTAAGGAGGGAGGACCCTAAGCAAAGAAATGGACACGGGATCCCAATGCGTATTGCAGTTTCCACAAGGCTAACGGCCACGACACAGTTAACTGCGAGACCATGCGTAAGGCTTTAGCCGAGAAATACGCAAAGGGGGAACTAAAAGACGTTGACCTAGGACCCCCGCCAAAAAAGAAGGTCTTCAATAGCAATAACAGGGGAATGGGCAACCCCTCCCCCAAGAGAGCGAGACCCGAGGAGGAAGGAGAACCAAACTCCCCGCCGACTGTCGCAAAACACAGAGTTGACTTCATAATGGGCGGCTCAAAGTTTTGCAAAGAAACGGTTAACTCCATCAAAACACATCAAAGACGACTGAGTAACCAAACAACTAAAATCAGACTAGAACAAGATGTTCAAATCTCGTTCTCCGAAAAAGAAGTAATTGGGACAACCGAACCGCACGACGACGCACTCGTGATCACGATCGACGTGTCTAATTGTGAGGTTGCGAGAGTTCTAATCGATGGAGGCAGCTCTGTAGATCTTATTTTCAAGGATACCCTGGCAAGGATGGGAATCGATGAAGATGAGATTGAAAGAGAACGAACCCATTTAACAGGTTTTAATGGGTCCACTACTCCATCCTTGGGAACAATCAGGTTGCCTGTAAAAACACATGGAATCAACAAAATAGTAGAGTTTCAAGTAATGGACTGTCCATCCCCCTACAACATTATCTTGGGAAGACCATGGATACATATGATGAGGGCTGTGCCATCAACCTTTCATCAATGTATTCGTTTCCCTACGCCCGAGGGAATAGGAGAGATCCGAGGTAATCAGGCAACCTCCCGCAGTTGCTATCTCACTAGTCACAAACATTGTGCCAAGACAATTAAAGAAGAGCAATATCAATTAATGAACGTGGAGTCGGCCGAGAGCGTTCTCACACTAGAGGACCCCGACTCCCTCGATGCGCCAAGCACTGAGTTAACAGTCCAAGTACAGCTCGATGGCTCCGATCCTTCCAAGTGTGTAGGAATCGGAACTAAGCTTAAAGGTAGCATCAGGCGAGAACTGATATGTTTCTTAAAACGAAACAAATCCACCTTCGCCTGGTCAACCGAAGATATGCCAGGAATAAGCATCGACGTCACGTCTCACCAACTTAACGGCGATCCCAAAAAAGACGAAAGCTCGGTCCCGACAGGGCGCGGGTAGTCAATGACGAAGTCGAAAGACTGCTCAGTGCAGATTCAATCCGCGAAGTGAAATACCCGGATTGGCTGGCAAACACTGTCGTCGTAAAGAAAAAAAATGGGAAATTGAGGGTATGCGTCGATTTCACCGATCTGAATAAAGCATGCCCCAAAGACAGCTTTCCGTTGCCGCGCATCGACCAGCTAGTCGAAGCGACCGCAGGGCATAAAATACTCTCATTCATGGACGCATTCTCAGGATATAACCAAATCCTGATGCATCCGGACGACCAAGAAAAAACAGCTTTCATCACCGACCGTGGCACATATTGCTATAAGGTCATGCCTTTTGGACTAAAGAACGCTGACGCCACCGATCAAAGGTTAGTCAACGAAATGTTCAAGGAAAAGATAGGGAAGACGATGGAAGTGTTTATTAACGATATGCTAGTGAAATCCCTAAGGGAGAACGACCACATAAAGCATTTGGAGGAATGTTTCGAGGTATTGAATAAATATGCCATGAAACTCAATCCCACCAAATGTTCGTTCGGAGTATCATCCGGCAAGTTCCTGGGGTATTTAGTTACCCAATGAGGAATTGAGGCTAACCCGGATCAATTACACGCCTTACGAGAGATGCCTTCGCCCCGTAATAGGCGTGAAGTTCAAAGGTTGACGGGACGCATCGCTGCCCTCAATCGCTTCATCTCTCGGTCAACAGATGAATGTCTCCATTTCTATCGGCTCCTTAAAGGAAATAAGAAGCTTGAATGGGACGACAAGTGCGAGGAAGCGTTCAAAAAATTAAAAGAGTATCTATCGACACCCCCAATCCTGGCAAACCCCGTTGCGGGGGAGCCACTCTATCTATACGTCGTAGTATCTCAAGCGGCAGTTAGTGGAGTACTCGTCCGGGAAGAGCAAGGGGACCAACGACCGATCTTTTATACAAGCAAGTCGTTAGTCGATGCTGAAACTTGATACCCTATTATGGAAAAACTGGCCTTGGCCGTCGTTTCCGCCGCACGAAAACTTCGACCATATTTCCAATCTCACACCATAGTAGTAATGACATCACATCCGCTCAGGAGTTTCCTACATAGCCCTAACCAATCAGGAAGGTTAACCAAGTGGGTCGTGGAGCTGAGCGAATACCACATCGAGTACCGAGTGAAGACATCCGCAAAATCGCAAGTTTTAGCGGATTTAATCATCGAACTCCCGAGGGAGAGTCCCACCATGACCGAAGTCGAAGGCACCTGGACACTCAAAGTGGACGGGGCATCATCGAAGCAAGGGGCTGGAGTAGGAATACACCTAACCTCCCCCCACGGTGAGACTATAGAACAGTCATTCAGGCTCGACTTCCTCGCATCAAACAACGAAGCCGAGTACGAAGCACTAATCACCGGACTTAGGTTGGCCACTGCAGTTGGGTCAAAGAAAGTGGAAGCTTTCTGCGACTCCCAACTCTTAGCAAACCAATACTCCGGGGAATACGAGACCAGGGATGGGCGAATGGAAGCCTACCTAAAAGTCGTAAAAGAACTAACAAAAAACTTCGAAGCATTCTCCCTGACAAGGATCCCTCGAGGCGAGAACACTTCGGCCGACGCATTGGCTGCCCTGGCATCTACCTCGGATCCGGGCCTCAAGAGGGTTATACCAGTCGAAACAATCAAACAACCTTCTATTGCCACGATCATCGCCGCGGTCATAACAATAGAAGGGGGAGATTGGAGAGATGAAATACTACATTACATCACAACTGGTACGGTCCCATCTGATAAGATGGAAAAACGCAAGCTCGTGCTGAGGAGCGCGAGATTTTGCATCATAGATGGAAGCCTGTTTAAAAGAAGCTTCGCAGGACCCTACCTCAAGTGCATCGGGACAGAGGAGTCTAGACGAATCCTGGAAGACGTGCACGAAGGGGAATGCGGAAATCACGCAGGCGGACGAGCGCTTGCCATCAAAATAAAGAGGCAAGGCTACTTTTGGCCGACCATGCTGGCAGACTGCGAGGCGCACTCGCGCCGCTGCGACTAATGCCAATGCCACGCCCCCAACATAAAAAGACCCGCGGAAGAATTATCATCTATCTCGGCGCCATACCCATTCATGAAATGGTCTATGGACATTGTGGGACCAATGTCGGTCGCCCCTGGCGGGTTAAGATTTATGTTAATCTTAACAGATTATTTTTCTAAATGGGTGGAAACTGGCGCCTTCGTCTTGATAAAAGACGTCGACGTCACAGCATTCATCTGGAAAAATATAATCTGTCGGCATGGAACTCCCCACGAGATCATAACAGACAACGGATCACAATTCATATCGAAAAAGTTTAGAAAGTTTTGCTTCCATAACAACATTGAGGTAAGAATGTCAACACCACGATATCCTCGAGGAAATAGGCACGCGGAAGCAACAAATAAGACCATAGTCGACTCCATAAGGAAAAGGCTCGATGCCAAGAAGGGCCGGTGGGCAGAAGAACTGCCAGGCGTGCTGTGGGCATACCGAAACAGCCCGCGAAGGCCGACAGGGGAAACTCCGTTTTCCCTCGTCCAT